>NC_041220.1:138986427-138996175 GCF_002837175.3 Physeter macrocephalus | reverse complement strand
TAAGAATATACAATGGAGAAAAGACAGTCTCTTCAATAAGTAGTGCTGGGAAAACTGGACAGCTACATGCAAAAGAATGAAATTAGAACATTCTTGAACACCATATAGAAAAATAAACTCAAAATGGATTAAAGACCTACATGTAAGACCAGATACTATAAAGCTCCTAGAGGAAAACATGGGCAGAACGTTCTCTGACTTAAATTGCAGCAATATTTTTTGGATCTGTCTCCTAGAAAAATGGAACTAAAAAGAAAAATAAACAAATGGGACCTAATTAAACTTAAAAGCTTTTGCACAGCAAAGGAAACCACTGACAAAATGAAAAGAGAACCTACTGAATGGGAGAAAATATTTGCAAATGATATGACCAATAAGGGATTAATATCCAATATACAGAAACAGCTCATACAACTCAATATCAAAAAACAAAAACAACCCAATTCAAAAATGGGCAGAAGAACTGAATAGACATTTTTCCAGAGGAAATGCAGATGGCCAACAGGCGCATAAGAAGATGCTCACCATTGCTAATTATCAGGGAAATGCATATCAAAACCCATTGAGGTATCACCTCACAACTGTCAGAACGGCTATCGTCAAGAAGAACACAAATAACAAATGTTGGCGAGGATGTGGCGGAAAGGGAACACTTACTGGTACACTGTTGGTGGG
The DNA here is from genome assembly GCF_002837175.3 of Physeter macrocephalus. Taxonomy (NCBI): domain Eukaryota; kingdom Metazoa; phylum Chordata; class Mammalia; order Artiodactyla; family Physeteridae; genus Physeter; species Physeter macrocephalus. Next base: position 138,995,500 of record NC_041220.1, on the reverse strand, counting down.
AATGTAAATTGGTGCAGCCACTGTGGAAAACAGTATAGAGGCTTCTCAAAAACTAAAAATAGAATTACCATATGACCCAGCAATTCCACTCCTGGGTGTATATCTGAAAAAAATAAAAACACTAATTTGAAAAGATACATGCACTCCAATGTTCATAGCAGCATTATTTACAATTGCCAAGGTATGGAAGCATTCTAAGTGTCCATCAGTAGACGAATGGATAAAGAAGATATATATATATCATACACACACATACACACACACACACACACACACACACACACACACAATGGAATACTACTCAGCCATAAAAAATGAACTTTTGCCATTTGCAGCAACATGGATGGACCTGTGGACTTGGATGGCATTATGCTAAGTGAAATAAGTCAGACAGAGAAAGACAAATACTGTATATGACTTACATGTGGAATCTAAAAAATACAACAAACTAGTGAATAAAACAAAAAAGAAGCAGACACACAGATATAGAGAACAAACTAGTAGTTATCAATGGGGAGGGTGGGGGGGGCAATATGGGGGTGTGTGAGGTACAAACTATTGGGTATAAGATAGGCTCAAGGATGTACTGTACAACACGGGGGCACACAGTCAATATTTTGTAATAATTGTTAAGTGGAAAGTAACCTTTAAAAATTGTATAAAAATTTAAAAAATTGAAAAATAAACTACCTACAAATTAAAAAAAGTTGAACACGCCTTTAAATTCTAACCACCATATTGTACGTACATACAATTGATTACAGATATAATTTTAATCCTTGCAACTTTTTTCATTATTTGATAAATCAGAATTTAGTAAATTCAGAGCATACCAGATCTGTATGTACCCAAATATTGCACAATGCTGTATATATTGTTGGCATTTGCTATATTTTTTCCTTAATAAACCTGTGGTTTATTTCTTCACAGATGTGAATTATATCTTTATTGCTTTAGTTGCCATTACTTTTAACCATTCAGCCTCTCTATGTCTAATAGTTTTATTCTTGAACCAGGCAGAGTTACCTCTCTAAAGATAAAAGGACTATTATTTTCCCCCTTGCTTTGTAAATTAGGTCATGTCAACATTTAGAGGTCGGTTCAAATTATACTGACAGTACCTCAAGAAACAAGTAGCAGGTAAGTAACACTATATCTAAGTGTCCCAAACAAAGTTGCATGGTATGGTGTGTTCCAACTCAAGGAGGAGAAAGGAACACAATGTATTGATTGGATGCGTCTAAGACATCTGCTGGCTACATTTGAATAGCTACTCTGGGAAATTTTGTCAGAACTGTCAGTCCTATTTTTCAATGTACAATCAGGAGAAAGAAAAAAAAAATGCAGGAAACTATCTGAGATCATTTCCAGAGTTTAGCTCATTCAAATAATGCTCACAATTAGATTATAGCTACAAGTTCACAAAAAGACAAATAGGTATGTATCTGTACAGTAGAAAAATGCTTTAGTGGTGCTCACTGATAACGTCCTTTTAAGTAATAATAAATGGACAGTAAAGATATAACTATAGGGGCTTCCCTGGTGGCGCAGTGGTTGCGCGTCCGCCTGCCGATGCAGGGGAACCGGGTTCGCGCCCCGGTCTGGGAGGATCCCACATGCCGCGGAGCGGCTGGGCCCGTGAGCCGTGGCCGCTGAGCCTGCGCGTCCGGAGCCTGTGCTCCGCAAAGGGAGAGGCCGCAGCAGAGGGAGGCCCGCATACCACAAAAAAAAAAAAAAAAAAAAAAGATATAACTATAAAGTAATGGTAAATAAATGATTATAAAACTAATATAGTATTTAGCTGGATAAAATTATTTATTACAAGTCAAAAAGGGAAAGAATGCAAATAACATTTTATTAAATGTTAGTTTTGGATTTAAAATTTTAAAACTGTCACATCTTTATAGACTCTGTCTTAAGATCTCTCCTTTTTTTACTGTTCAACTACATGAATAAATGATACCAAAAATGCTAGTAATGAGAATTACACTTTTTTTGGCTACAGTCACCATTTCCAAAGACACCAAGAAGTGCGTATCATTTAATTATATTTGTGTGCTACGCGATGTTTTATGTATACATTACTATGAAAAAATACATACAGGAAGTTCAATCTCAATAAAGAGTTCAGGTAAATGAATAAAAAAGCAATGTCTGATAATACGGGATTGAAAGTCTGAAAAGGATCTTAGCCACTTGAAAAGTCTTCCTCTTTTTACGAGTTCTATAAAAATAGCCAGTGATTATACTTTTAGAAGTGGTTTATTCCTTTGACCAGCTGCGTAAAAGATAAAAGACTGACTCAGTCTCTTCCATCAAATTTCTTTTGGTTCAAACTTGTGACTTACCTGGCCATTCCATCTAAGTCTTTCTCCTTTGGCACTATTGCTTCATTGCTCTTTCTATGCCTTTCCTCTAGAGGTGATCTGCTAAATCAGTAACCTTTACTTCATTTTAAAGAATTGTGTCATTTTTGTGTGCGAGAACAAAAAGGACTAAAGGCATCTTCCTAAAACCTTCACTTCTTTCTTGCATTAATAGAAGCTTAAGTCATGCTGATACTTTAGGGCTGATGTAAGAAACATCAGTTCTCTGCATACCAAAACATCTGATCTTTCTTCTTTCACATGTTTGGTAACAAAAATAATTCTTTGCATTTGTATAGACAATGACTTACAAAAAATTTCACATTAAAAAAAATATATATATATACTAATAATCCTACTCATAGGCTCATTTTGGCTACATATTCCTCATAGGTAGGGTTATTTCTTCCGGCTTCATCTAATTGCCTTCCTTCTTTTGTCCCTTTATACAGATTTTTCTTAAATTAAAAAAAAAATCATTTTAACATATATATTTCCTATGTTTTCTTAAAGAACTTTTGGAAAACAAATTCTGACTAGAAATAGAAACCAATTATTTTCATTTCCAGATGAGAAAAGTAAGACTCAGAGAGGGTAAATGATTTCTTTAGGGGCATGGGCGTTTTTATTTGTTTGTTTATATTTGTTTATATTGCCCAGGCTGGCCCTCTTTTTAAATTGTTTTTCTTTTTACGATTCTTCTAAAAGATGTTCTCTAATCATTAAAGAAAGCATAAATGTTTCCTAAACAAATATAACAGGTTAAATTTAAAATAAGGGTTAATGTCCAGTAACTATTCTATATCTCCAATTCTTCTCTAATATTTATTTTCTTATTTATGTCTAATGTATACCTGAAACAAAAAGACTGCTAGATATTTCTCCAGCAAAGATGGGTTTATTTGGGATCAGCAAAGAATTGCAGATAGGTATGTGCAACCATGGTGAGACACGTTCAAGTCCTCTCATAGCAAAGGAAAGAGATAATTTTTTTTTTTTTTTTTTTTTTGTGGTACGTGGGCCTCTCACTGTTGTGGCCTCTCCCATTGCGGAGCACACGCTCCGGACGCGGACGCGCAGGGCCAGCGGCCATGGCTCACGGGCCCAGCCGCTACCGCGGCATGTGGGATCCTCCCAGACCGGGGCGCGAACCCGGTTCCCCTGCATCGGCAGGCGGACGCGCAACCACTGCGCCACCAGGGAAGCCCAAGAGATAATTTTTATAGGGAGGACAAGAAAGTTGGGAGAGGTAGTAAACAAAAAGTCCATGGCTTTTGCCAGGAAAGAAGAGGAATCTTTCTTTTTCCTGTTGGGCTCTGCTTTCATCTCAGGGTGTGAGAGCTCCCCCTTCTGGTCGCTCAACTCTATTTAATTGAGGTTTCTGTTTAATTTTTTACCCTAATTAAACACGCCGACATCTGCTCTTTCATCCTCTTGGATATTAATCTCAAATCTGTTTTGATAGTGCAACCAATTCTTAAACATATCATGTTTCGTATTCCCATTATACTTTTATTGACTTATTTATATATTTGATAAAATAGTACTATACAAATACATTTATACATTATGAAGCATGCTCTCAAAATTTTAATTAAGTAAACATAAAAATGCACATCTAAATAATTATTCTGCTCATACCAGTTGTTTCTAATTTATAACTTGGCCAAGATATGGATAATTTATTTAATAATATGTGAGACAAGGCACATAATCGACCATAAATGGAGATAATAAAGTGAACAAAATGCATCTGAGACCTTACCTGAACCTCATCATCGTCCTGTTGAAAGACGAGGTATAGAACGATTTGAATATACCATTTTCAGCATTCTGACGTTCTATTCTTTCACTTAGGCTTATTATAATGACACTGTGTATACATCAATACTGTTTCTATATTTTCTTCTAAGCATCTACAGTCTACCCCATCTCAACTCCACCCTCTTTTTATGTGGAATACACTCCTTAATCAATACCCATATGTCTGGTTTCTTCTACTCTCACCATTCTTGTCCTGCCTGCTCTTACTACTGGCTCAATTTGGCTACACATTTCTCTGATTTTAATCCTAGGCTCTAACTGGAGAGAATATTACAGAAAACTAGTTAATATTGCAATACTGCACGTGTATGGGCTTCACATTCAGCTGGAACTTCAGCACTTTTTAGCATTATTCTTTTTTTGTGTCTGCTATATTTTACGTTTCTGTAGCTGTTATCTCAAAGATTCACCACTCAAATCCTCTCTCTCCCTCACTCCTTTCTTTGTTGAAAACCTTACCTTACTTCACAGGGAAAATGAAGGCCATTATATATCAACTTTAATTTACCCATCCATTTAGCAAATATTTTTTGTGCTCCTCTCTATTTTGGATATATAGCAGTAAAAAGTGTTGTTCTGGGCCCTTAGAGTTAGTGAGTTAGACTGATGTGGCAGACTCCTAGCTGTCCCCCACGATCCTCCTTTTTCATTATAATTGAGTTTAGTACATGGCCATTTAAGGGTGATATGGATGCAGGTGACAGAACAAGTATTTCATTTTATTTCATCCTTATTTTCTGACATTTTATATAATTAATCTATAATAGTTGTATAATTCTTAAAAGTCTATGAGAAACAGAAATTAATGGCTATCATGTAAAGCTTACTAGGTGCCAAACACTATGCTAAGTGCTGCATATGGATTATTTTGTTTGGTCCTGGTCACATACTCATGAGGGTTTGGTGATCACTAGGTAGGCAAGTCTGTGTAAATATAATGTGAAAAGCTGAGGTTTAAAAGGGTTGAGTAATTAGCTCAAGGTCAAATATCCAATAAGGATATGGATCTGTGGTATAAACATAGAAAAACCTGGCCAAGAAGCACATATAATCAATTTATGAGAATAAGAATTTCTAAGTATCAGAGCATTTCTAAAATATGAATTTATCCCTGGCTGCATTGACTGAAAAGTTAATGCTAAAAAACCTTTTCCACTTTCATGGCTGACAAAGGCACTTAAAACTAAGAACAAAATTTTGATGTGCCCTAAAAGGCTCAACAAGATGGTCACCATTTATTTCCCACCACTCTCATATTGAACCAGTATCTCCTAGACTCAAACTCCAGCCCCATGGGCTCTTTTTCATGTTTGTTCAATAAATGCAACATAATCTCTTCTAGGTCACTTCTTTTTGCATGTGATATTCTTTCTCTCCGGAAAGATCTTCACAACCTTGTGTCCCTATCCTACTTTTCATATTGTACACCATAAAATCTATTGCCATGATTGTAAGGCACAATAGTATTCTAATTTAACTCTTTATTGATAACTGTAGATTCCATACAGTTCTAAGAAATAATACAGAGATATTCCTGTAAACCTTTCACCTAGTTCCTGCCAATTAACACTGTGCAGTATTACAGTACAATATCACAACCAGGAAATTAATATTTATACAAATATTATTCAGTGTTTATTATACCCACCAACATTATTCCGTTTTCACCAGTTTTATATGCACTCACTTGTGTGTGTATTTTCACACAATTTTATCATGTGTAGAGTCATGTGACTACTGCCATAGTCAACATACAGAACAATTCCATCACAATGATCCCTTGTTATACTCTTTCATAGCCACAGCCACCTCCCTTCCTCCTGGCAACTACTAATCGCTCTCGATCTCTACAGTACTGTAATTTCAAGGATATTGTACAGATGGAATGCATGTAAGCTTTTAAATTTTTTCTCTTTTTTGCTTTTTTTGTTAATATATTTTACAATTTTGGGACACCTTTAGCTTAACAGGAAAATTATGAAGATGGTTCAGAGAGTTCTGACATGCCCCACACCCAGTTTTCCACTATTAACACCTTACATTAATACAGGATAATTGTTACAATTAATGAAAGATACATTATCATTAAAGTAGATCCTTTATTCATATTTCTTAGTACTTACCGAAATGTCATCTTTTCTGTACCACCACCCCGCTCAGAATACCACATTACGTTTAGTTATCAAATCTCCTTAGGTGTCCCGTGACTGTGACAGTTTCTCAGAATTTTTCTGTTTTTGATAACCTTGACAGTTTTGAGGAGTGCTGTTAAGGTATTTTAATGAATGTCCTTCAACTGGATTTGTCTCATGTTTTTTTCTCATGATCAGGCTGGGGTTATGGGTTTTGGGGAAGAAGACCATAAAGGTAAAGTGTCATTTTCATTATCAGGGATAGCACAGGCTATCGATATGACTTATCACTGTTGATATTAACCTTGAGCACCTGAGGTAGTATTTGTCAGGTTTCTCCAGTGAAAAGTTTTTCTCCCTTTCCAAAATGGTAATTTTAGGAAGTCACTAAGCCATAGTCCATACTTATTAAGTGGGAGTTATGCACCATTTCCTTGAGGGTGAGCTCTCTGCATAAATTACATGGAATTCTTTTGCAGGAGATTTGTATCTTCTCCTACATTTATTTATTCCATCATTTACTTAATCATTATAGACTCAGGAATACTTATTGTATACTTTCGATTCTCTTCCAATACTATTTATTTCGTTGTTTAAATTGTTCCAGCTTTGGGCGCTTATCTAATTGGCTCTTGGGTCCCTTTCACATACCCCCCGTCACTGTTTTGTTCACTTCCTTATTGTTGTTAAGTCCCTCACTTGCTGACAACACGAGAGGTTCCAGGCTCATCTTTTACATTTACTTCAGTTCTAGAATCAGCCATTTATCGAAGGATCCCTGGCTCCTCATATCAGAGAATGGTATTAGAAACAAATATATGAGTGCTAGGTGTCCTCAGTATATACGTTTCAATAGTAGTTTGTTCCATTTCATTAACGAGTAGTATCTCATAGTATAGGCGTATCATTGTTTAATCATTCAGGGGCTGAAGGACATCTGGGCTGTTTCCAGTTTCTGGCTACTTAAAAAGTTGCTAGGGAACATTCATCTTCTCTGGATTAAATGCCCAAAAGTGCAATTCCTGCGTCACAGGGTTAGTGCCTGTTCCGTTTTATAAGAAACCGGCTAAACATTTTCTAGTGTCGTACCATTTTACATTCCACTCCCACCAGCAACGTACAAGTGAACAAGTTCCTCTGTATCCTTGCCAGCATTTCAGATCATTTTAAAGCCATTTTGATAGATGCATAGTGATATTTATTTCGGTTTTATAATAACACTTTTTACGCCGCTGACAAACGAGGATCGAAGGACTGCGAGACATAAGCGCGCGCGAGAGTGTGGCGAGAGCGAGAGAGCCCGACGTCACAATCTCGCGAGAAAACGCGGCTACGCCGGCGAGAACCAGTGAGGAGCTCGCAATTTCGCGCGAAAGCGTGCAGGCGCTGGCGGGAGCCCGCGCGCCAGAGAAAGAAAGAGTGAGGGAGAGACTGTCAATTAAGGATGCGCTATTGACTGTAAGTTATATCCTAAATTCAGAAATTTTAAAACCTGAGAGGAAAAAAGTGCAGCATAGAATCAAAAGTGACTAAACATCTCTTCCTCCTTCGTATCTTAGGTAAAAGGCCATTTTCTCACAGACTCTTTGCCTGGTTTTATGAGCTTGATGAAGTCACCTACTTATGTCTTGTAGTTCTCCCTGTTTCTTTTTTCCAGAGTACTAATAATACTTTGTAATCATATGGCAAGGTATTTCGTTGACGCGTCCCTCTTCCTCACTACACCCCGAAGCTCCACAAGGGCAGAGAACGTATCTGCTCCGTTTCACACATTATCTCCACACTTGCTCGAGGATCTGGTATAGTGGTATTCAGTAAATACTGTGACATTAATACACAGGCATATTCTTCATTAATTATTGCAATTTCCAATTCAGTAATTCAATATTCTTGAAGTTTTGTTTACTCATTTTATAAAAGAGAAAATTGAGTTCAATTGGTGCTGAGACTCTCAACGGAAAGGACCACGAACTATAAGGAGGCAAAAAGGCAGTTTATTTGGAGTCTTTGAATTGCAATTCGGGGATCTCAGATTCAGGAGGAACCCATAGTAGTGTCCTACTAGAGGAAAATGGGTAGGGGTTTTTATGGGAAAAAGGGGGACGTTAATGCAGGCTTACCTAAGTTGTTTACCAAGAACTCGGATTGGAGGGTAAAATTGTTCTGTACATATGATTGGGTTATCGATTGCATCTCATTCTTTGCTACGGAAAAGTATGTTTTCTTTAGTGCAGGAAAACTTCAGTTCTCAGCATTATTCTTGCCTTTAGGCAACTCGGCAGCTATTCAGCATTTTTAATTTAGAGTGCTCAGCAAACGTCCAGCATGAGCAGCAAACCCGGAGGTCCTCAGTCATTCCTGACATAGTTCTTTTCACAAGACTCTAGATTTCCAGCTACAGAGAGGTGATGAGACAAAGATAAAAAGAGATGATTTCATTTTCAAACGCACTACTATTACATTGGAAAAGAAAAACCATCAGTATTTCTTTTCTGTAAAGTATACAACATCCATATAATTCCATAAACAAGGCTAAGCAATTTGTTTTCCTTTTGTTTTTTTATCTTTAAAAACCTCTTTTATTTTTATTATTATTTTTTAAACATCTTTATTGGCGTATAATTGCTTTACGATGGTGTGTTAGTTTCTGCTTTACAACAAGTGAATCAGTTATACATATACACATGTCCCCATATCTCTTCGCTCTTGTGTCTCCCTCCCACCCTCCCTATCCCACCCCTCTAGGTGGTC
>NC_041220.1:138981838-138986345 GCF_002837175.3 Physeter macrocephalus | reverse complement strand
AGTAATATTCCATTGTATATATGTGCCACATCTTATTTATCCATTCATCTGTCGATGGGCATTTAGGTTGCTTCCATGTCCTGGCTATTGTAAATAGAGCTGCAATGAACATTGTGGTACATGACTCTTTTTTTTTTTTTTGCGTTACGCAGGCCTCTCACTGTTGTGGCCTCTCCTGTTGTGGAGCACAGGCTCCGGACGTGCAGGCTCCACGGCATGTGGGATCTTCCCGGACCGGGGCACGAACCCGTGTCCCCTGCATCGGCAGGCGGGCCCTCAACCACTGCGCCACCAGGGAAGCCCCATGACTCTTTTTGAATTATGCTTTTCTCAGGGTATATTCCCAGTAGTGGGATTGCTGGGTCATATGATAGTTCCATTTTTAGTTTTTTAAGGAACCTCCATACTATTCTCCATAGTGGCTGTATCAATTTACATTCCCACCAACAGTACATGAGGGTTCCCTTTTTTCCACACTCTGTCCAGCATTTACTGTTTGCAGATTTTTGATGATGGCCATTCTGACTGGTGTGAGGTGATACCTCACTGTAGTTTTGATTTGCATTTCTCTAATGATTAGTGATGTTGAGCATCCTTTCATGTGTTTGTTGGCAATCTGTATATCTTCTTTGGAGAAATGTCTATTTAGGTCTTCTGCCCATTTTTGGATTGGGTTGTTTGGTTTTTTGATTTTTTTTTTTTTTTACACAAGGACAATTTTAATCCCGCATTTTCCTGCAGTACCATCCACTGCTGGCTATATATGGACTGAAACTGCGTTTGCCAAGGACTGTGAACATTAAGAATCTTTACATGAAGTCACATGTGTTGATATAAGCAGAAAGACATCTTCCAGCACCAAAAGAATACACACATAACCACATATCAAATGGTTTTGATGGATAAATTTGCTTAGTCAGATAATTTTATTTAGCTAAATTCACAGTTAATGCAGAATTTCATTTTCTTAATTTACATCTTTATTGTACATTCTAAGATTTCAATTATTTAAAAACCCACTAATTCATTTAAGATTGCAATTTGCATGGCAATAAACAATGGGTTCTAACTTTCTTAAAGGTGTCTATAGCTATTTAAAATACCATGAGTCTTCTTTTTAGTTTGTAGCACCTGACATAATACCTTTATAAAAACAGATTTTAAATTCATTTAATGTACTCATTAAGATTCACTATCACTGTTTCTCTTGTAAGAAAAACACATTTTAACTGCTATTTCCCAGACTATACTGAGCAATAGTGTATATTATTTTCAAATGGTTAGGAGAATTTTACATAAATTTATAGTCAGAAAAAGAACTCAGCCTCCCTGGATGCCTATCCACTCAAAACAATGATGAAAATAATGTATAAAATGGATTTTGGGGTCTGACCTCCTACTTAACATTATCAAACACCTTTCCAAGTATTCTTAGAAAATATCTTAAAATATATGCAAATATTCTACCATATGACAAACCATCATTTCTTTAACCATTTCCCAATTGTTCATCTTTATCATATGCAATTTTATATTATGAGTAGCACTTTGATGAACACCTTCATCGATAGTTTTAAGCAATACATTATATCTTTAGGATAATGTCAAGAAGTGGGTCAAACAGTGTAGATGGTTTTAAGGCTTTTAATATACTTTACCAAATAATCTCCAGAACAGCTTGATCAACTATTACCAACAATGTTAACAGGCCCACAAAGTGAACTTGGTTGGTGACAGTGAAGCCCATTCAACCACAGATCCATGAGATGCTCAAGCATCTCAAAACTATCACACCAAAGAAGCAAGGAGACAGTTATTACTGGTGATGAAGCCAAATTCAAATTCTTCAAAGTATCACTCAGCTTAACAACCAAAAAAAAAAAAAATCATGATTTGATAAAATCATGATTATTTAAAAATAATCAACAGAAAAGCTTTCCACAGAAAGTCTAATTTTTCCAAAAATAAAAAGTTAAAAAGAAAGAGAAAAGTCAGTACCAAATGACCAAAATTTTTTATTTGACTAAATTCTACTTCATGCATAAGCATGACAGTCTCTCCTGTTTATCACTTTAGCAACAAAAAAAAAAAACCAAGCAGCCCTGTACAGAACAGTGAAAATGCCAAGGGTAAGGGTAGGCTACAGTTTTACTGTGGGATAAATATATATATATATATATATATATTTTAAAAGGCCTCTCTCCCTTTGGCCATATCAACAATCAGTTCAGATCTTTAAATACAAACAAATTTTCAAAATCACTTCTTCACTTCTCCATGATCTTCAATGCTATCATCATCCACTTCTGGCCATTTTTCCTGAATGACATCAATTATGTCATCTGTAAAGTCTCCCTGAATGATGATTTCATCCTCCCCTGTTACTGAGGCACCACAGGGGAATTTCTGAGCAAAAAAACCTTTGTGCTTCTTTAAGATCAATTTCAAAAGTTGCAAGGCCACACACTCTTGTTACATATTTTTTCTTTGCTCTGGGAATTTTGGCTATCGTAACCTTTTGTGGTACAGTCTTCTTTTTTTGTTTTATTTGACCCCTTCCACCTCTCTTTTGTTTTTTCTTCTCTTCCTCTTCCCCTGCTGTTCCTTGACCCTCACTAATTCCAGCTTCTTGTTTGGGTGAATTTTCTACTGTAAGTTTTGCAAACTCATTTGGAAAATTCTTCTCTAACCATTGTCTACATTTAGCAACATCAGGCATATATTCATAGTACTCTGTTGGTAATGAACAGACTCCGCAGTAAAGGACTCGAAGTGGGTAATCTGCATCTAACTTGGTATTGCTCCTCGGGTCTCCTTTGCAATCATGCCCACCGGATTCAGAAATGTCAGCAGCCATTTCAAAACCCAGGCGGTCGCACAGCCTCTGCCGCCTCCCCGCCTGCCACTACCGCCAGCCGAAACGACACATGCGACTCCTCTTCCCCGGTCAGAGCCGCCCGAGAACCCGTCTGCCAGCCGCGGTCCCCCGAGACCTGTTCTTTTGATATTGAGCTGCATGAGCTGCTTGGAAATTTTGGAGATTAATCCTTTGTCAGTTGCTTCATTTGCAAATATTTTCTCCCATTCTGAGGGTTGTCTTTTCTTCTTGTTTATGGTTTCCTTTGCTGTGCAAAATCTTTTAAGTTTCATTAGATCCCATTTGTTTATTTTTGTTTTTATTTCTGTTTATCTAGGAGATGGATCAAAAAGGATCTTGCTGTGATTTATGTCATAGAGTGTTCTGCTTATGTTTTCCTCTAAGAGTTTTTATAGTATCTGGCCTTACATTTAGGTCTTTAATCCATTTTGAGTTTATTTTTGTGTGTGGTATTAGGTATAGAATTTCATTCTTTTACATGTAGCTGTCCAGTTTTCCCAACATCACTTATTGAAGAGGCTGTCTTTTCTCCATGGTATATTCTTGCCTCCTTTGTCAAAAATAAGGCGACCATATGTGCGTGGGTTTATCTCCGGGCTTTCTATCCTGTTCCATTTATCTATATTTCTGTTTTTGTGCCAGTACCATACTGTCTCGATTACTGTAGCTTTGTAGTATAGTCTGAAGTCCGGGAGCCCGATTCCTCCAGCTCCGTTTTTCTTTCTCAACATTGCTTTGGCTATATGGGGTCTTTTGTGTTTCCATACAAAACGTGAAATTTTTTGTTGTAGTTCTGTGAAAAATGCCTCTGGCAGCTTGATAGGGATTGCACTGAATCTGTAGATTGCTTTGGGTAGTATAGTCATTTTCACAATGTTGATTCGTCCAATCCAATAACATGGTATATCTCTCCATCTGTTTATTTATTTATTTTATATCTCTCCATCTGTTTATCTCCATAGGTTTATTCCTAGGTAGTTTATTCTTCTTGTTGCAGTGGTAAATGGGAGTGTTTCCTTCATTTCTCTTTCAGATTTTTCATCATCAGTGTATAGGAATGCAAGAGATTTCTGTGCCTTAATTTTGTATCCTGCTACTTTACCAAATTCATTGATTAGCTCTAGTAGTTTTCTGGTAGCATCTTTAGGATTCTCTATGTATAGTATTATGTCATCTGCAAACAGTGACAGCTTTACTTCTTCTTTTCCAATTTGGCTTCCTTTTATTTCTTTTTCTTTTCTGATTGCTATGGCTAGAACTTCCAAATCTATGTTGAATAATAGTGGTGAGAGTGGGCAACCTTGTCTTGTTCCTGATCTTAGAGGAAATGGTTTCAGTTTTGCACCATTGAGAACGATGTTGGCTGTGGGTTTGTCATACATGGCCTTTATTATGTTGAGGTAATTTCCCTCTATGCCTACTTTTTGGAGGGTTTTTATCATAAATGGGTATTGAATTTTGTCAAAAGGTTTTTCTGCATCTTTTGAGATGATCATATGGTTTTTCTCCTTCAATTTGTTAATATAGTTTATCACATTGATTGATTTGTGTATATTGAAGAATCCTTGCATTCCTGCGATAAACCCCTCTTGATCATAGTGTATGATCCTTTTAATGTGCTGTTGGATT
>NC_041220.1:138980449-138981457 GCF_002837175.3 Physeter macrocephalus | reverse complement strand
GATAGGTGTTAGCTCTTCTCTAAATGTTTGATAGAATTCACCTGTGAAGCCATCTGGTCCTGGGCTTTTGTTTGTTGGAAGATTTTTAATCACTGTCTCAATTGCAGTGCTTGTTATTGGTCCGTTTATATTTTCTATTTCTTCCTGGTTCAGTCTCAGAGGGTTTTGCTTTTCTAAGAATTTGTCCATTTCTTCCAGGTTGTCCTTTTTACTGGCATATAGTTGTTTGTAGTAATCTCTCATGATCCTCGGTGTTTCTGCAGTGTCAGTTTTTACTTCTTTTTCATTTCTAATTCTATTGATTTGAGTCTTCTCCCTTTTAGTTTTAGTCTTCTCCCAGCTTTTAGTTTTATTGATCTTTTTATTGTTTCCTTCATTTCTTTTTCATTTATTTCAGATCTGATCTTTATGATTTCTTTCCTTCTGCTAACTTTGGGGGTGTTTTTGGTCTTCTTTCTCTAATTGTTGTTGGTGTAAGGTTAGGTTGTTTATTTGAGATTTTTCTTGTTTCTCGAGGTAGGATTGTATTGCTATAAACTTCCCTCTTAGATCTGCTTCTGCTGAATTCTGTAGGTTTTGGGTCGTCATGTTTTCATTGTCATTCGTTTCTAGGTATTTTTTGATTTCCTCTTTGATATCTTCAGTGATCTCTTGGTTATTTAGTAGTGCATTGTTTAGCCTCCATGTGTTCATATTTTTTTACAGATTTTTTCCTGTAATTGATATATAGTCTCATAGTGTTGTAGTTGGAAAAGATACGTGATATGATTTCAATTTTCTTAAATTTACCAAGGCTTGATTTGTGACCCAAGATATATCTATCCTGGAGAATGTTCCATGAGCACTTGAAAAGAAAGTATATTCTGTTGTTTTTGGATGGAATGTCCTATAAATATCAATTAAGTCCATCTTGTTTAATATATCATTTAAAGCTTGTGTTTCCTTATTTATTTTCCTTTTGGGTGATCTGTCCATTGGTGAAAGTGGTGTGTTAAAGTCCCCTACTAT
>NC_041220.1:138882938-138973348 GCF_002837175.3 Physeter macrocephalus | reverse complement strand
AATGTTTGATAGAATTCACCTGTGAAGCCCTCTGGTCCTGGACTTTTGTTTGTTGGAAGATTTTTAATCACAGTTTCAATTGCAGTGCTTGTTATTGGTCCGTTTATATTTTCTATTTCTTCCTGGTTCAGTCTCAGAGGGTTTTGCTTTTCTAAGAATTTGTCCATTTCTTCCAGGTTGTCCTTTTTACTGGCATATAGTTGTTTGTAGTAATCTCTCATGATCCTCGGTGTTTCTGCAGTGTCAGTTTTTACTTCTTTTTCATTTCTAATTCTATTGATTTGAGTCTTCTCCCTTTTAGTTTTAGTCTTCTCCCAGCTTTTAGTTTTATTGATCTTTTTATTGTTTCCTTCATTTCTTTTTCATTTATTTCAGATCTGATCTTTATGATTTCTTTCCTTCTGCTAACTTTGGGGGTGTTTTTGGTCTTCTTTCTCTAATTGTTGTTGGTGTAAGGTTAGGTTGTTTATTTGAGATTTTTCTTGTTTCTCGAGGTAGGATTGTATTGCTATAAACTTCCCTCTTAGATCTGCTTCTGCTGAATTCTGTAGGTTTTGGGTCGTCATGTTTTCATTGTCATTCGTTTCTAGGTATTTTTTGATTTCCTCTTTGATATCTTCAGTGATCTCTTGGTTATTTAGTAGTGCATTGTTTAGCCTCCATGTGTTCATATTTTTTTACAGATTTTTTCCTGTAATTGATATATAGTCTCATAGTGTTGTAGTTGGAAAAGATACGTGATATGATTTCAATTTTCTTAAATTTACCAAGGCTTGATTTGTGACCCAAGATATATCTATCCTGGAGAATGTTCCATGAGCACTTGAGAAGAAAGTGTTTACAATTGTTATATCTTCTTCTTGGGTTGATCCCTTGATCGTTTTGTAGTGTATTTCTTTGTCTCTTGTAATAGTCTTTTTTTTAAAGTCTGTTTAGTCTGATATGAGAATTGCTACTCCAGCTTTCTTTTGATTTGAATTTGCATGGAATATCTTTTTCCATCTCCTCACTTTTAGTCTGTATGTATCCCTAGGTCTGAAGTGGGTCTCTTGTAGACAGCACATATATGGGTCTTGTTTTTGTATCCTTTCAGCCAGTCTATGTCTTTTGGTTGGAGCATTTAATCCATTTGCATTTAAGGTAGTTACCTATATGTATGTTCCTATTACCATTTTCTTAATTGTTTTGGGTTTGTTATTGTAAGTCTTTTCCTTCTCTTGTGTTTCCTGCCTAGAGAATTTCCTTTACCATTTGTAGTAAAGCTGGTTCGGTGGTGCTGAATTCTCTTAGCTTTTGCTTGTCTGTAAATGTTTTAATTTCTCCTTCGAATCTGAGATAATTGCTGTGTAGAGTAATACTGGTTGTAGTTTTTTCCCTTCATCACTTTAAATATGTCCTGCCACTCCCTTCTGTCTTGCAGTTTCTGCCGAAATATCAGCTGTTAACCTTAAGGGGATTCCCTTGTATATTGTTGTTTTTCCCTTGCTGCTTTTAATATTTTTTCTTTGTGTTTAATTTTTGATAGTTTGATTAATATGTGTCTTGGTGTGTTTCTCCTTGGATTTATCCTGTATGGGACCCTCTCTTCTTCCTGGACTTGATTGACTATTTCCTTTAGCATATTAGGGAAGTTTTCAACTATAATCTCTTCAAATATTTTCTCAGTCCCTTTCTTTTTCTCTTCTTCTTAATTTCATTTATTGTGCTGTTCATCATTGTTTGCTCTTTAGTTCTTCTAGGTCCTTTTTAAACGTTTCTTGTATTTTCTCCATTCTATTTCCATGATTTTCAATCATCTTTACTATCATTACTCTGAATTCTTTTTCAGGTAGAGTGCCTATTTCCTCTTCATTTGTTTGGTCTGGTGGGTTTTTACCTTGCTTCTTCATCTGCTTTGTGTTTCTCTGTCTTCTCATTTTGCTTCACTTACCATGTTTGGGGTCTCCTTTTCGCAGGCTGGAGGTTCGTATTTCCCATTGTTTTTGGTGTCTGCCCCCAGTGGCTAAGGTTGCTTCAGTGGTTTGTGTAGGCTTCCTGGTGGAGGGGACTGGTGCCTGTGTTCTGGTGGATGAGGCTGGATCTTGTCTTTCTGGTGGGCTGGACCGCGTCTGGTGGTGTGTTTTGGGGTGTCTGTGACCTTATGGTTTTCGGCAGCCTCTCTGCTAATGGGTGGGGTTGCAACTCCTGTCTTGCTAGTTGTTTGTTAGGGTGTCCAGCACTGTAACTTGCTGTTCTTTGAGTGGAGCTGGGTTTTAGCGTTGAGATGGTGATCTCTGGGAGAGCTTTTGCTGTTTGATATTACCTGGAGCTGGGAGGTCGTGGTGTGTTTTGGGGTGTCTGTGACCTTATGGTTTTCGGCAGCCTCTCTGCTAATGGGTGGGGTTGCAACTCCTGTCTTGCTAGTTGTTTGTTAGGGTGTCCAGCACTGTAACTTGCTGTTCTTTGAGTGGAGCTGGGTTTTAGCGTTGAGATGGTGATCTCTGGGAGAGCTTTTGCTGTTTGATATTACCTGGAGCCGGGAGGTCTCTGGTGGACCAATGTCCTGTACTCAGCCCTCCCACCTCAGAGGCACAGGCCTGACCCCCGGCTGGAGCACCAAGACCCTGTCAGCCACACGGATCAGAAGAAAAGGGAGAAAAAAAGAAAAAAGTAAAATAAAGTTATTAAAATAAAAAAAGTTATTAAAAGTAAAAAAAAATTAAAATGTAATTTAAAAAAAGAAAAAAAGAAAGGAGAACAACCAAACCAAAAAACAAATCCACCAATGATAAAAGTGCTAAAAACTATACTAAAAAAAACCCCAAAACGGACAGACCGAACCCTAGGAAAAATGGTAAAATCAAAGCTATACAGACAAAATCACACAAAGTCCACCACCTCAATTTTGGGATGATTCATTGTCTTATTCAGGTATAGGGTACATCAAGTTGATTGTGGAGATTTAATCTGCTGCTCCTGAGGCTGCTGGGAGAGATTTCCCTTTCTCTTCTTTGTTTGCACAGCTCCTGGGGTCCAGCTTTGGATTTGGCCCTGCCTCTGCGTGTTGGTTGCCTGAGGGCATCTGTTCTTCACTCAGACAGGACGGGGATATAGTAGCAGCTGATTAGGGGGCTCTGGCTCACTCAGGCCAGGGGGAGGAAGGTGTATGGAATTCTGGTTGAGCCTGCGGCGGCAGAGGCCAGCATGACATTGCAACAACCTGAGGCACGCCATGTGTTCTCCCGGGGAAGTTGTCCCTGGATCACGGGACCCTGGCAGTGGCAGGCTGCACAGGCTCCCAGGAGGGGAGGTGTGGATAGTGACCTGCGCTTGCACACAGGCTTCTTGGTGGCTGCAGCAGCAGCCTTAGCATTTCATCTCCGTCTCTGTGGTCTGCGCTGATAGCCGCGGCTCGCACCCGTCCCTGGAGCTCATTTAGGCAGTGCTCTGGATCCCCTCTCCTCGCGCACCCCGAAACAATGGTCTCTTGCCTCTTAGGCAGGTCCACACTTTTTCCCGGACTCCCTCCAGGCTAGCTGTGGTGCACTAGCCCCCTTCAGGCTGTGTTCACGCAGCCAACCCCAGTCCTTTCCCTGTGATCTGACCTCTGAAGCCCGAGCCTCGGCTCCCAGCCCTCACCCAGCCCAGCGGGTGAGCAGACAATCCTCTCAGGCTGGTGAGTGCTGGTCGGCAGGGATCCTCTGTGTGGGAATCTCTCTGCTTTGCCCTCTGTACCCTTGTTGCTGTGCTCTCCTTCGTGGTTCCGAAGTTTCCCCCCCGCCACCTCCTGTCTTAGCCAGTGAAGGGGCTTCCTAGTGTGTGGAAACTTTACCTGCTTCACAGCTCCCTCCCAGAGGTGCAGGTCCCGTCCCTATTCTTTTGTCTCTGATTTTTCTTTTTTCTTTTGCCCTACCCAGGTACATGGGGAGTTTCTTGCGTTTTGGGAAATCTGAGGTCTTCTGCCGGCGTTCAGTAGGTGTTCTGTAGGAGTTGTTCCACATGTAGATGTATTTCTGATGTATTTGTGGGGTGGAAGGTGATCTCCACGTCTTAC
Source organism: Physeter macrocephalus (assembly GCF_002837175.3). NCBI lineage: Eukaryota > Metazoa > Chordata > Mammalia > Artiodactyla > Physeteridae > Physeter > Physeter macrocephalus. Next base: position 138,969,315 of record NC_041220.1, on the reverse strand, counting down.
TCCTCCCCCATCTTGAAGGTCTCCCTGTTTTACTTTTGAAAAGTACCCTATCCCCATACTGAGACACGGTTAAACTGGCCAGGACGTCTTTGGTTAAGTTGGTCTAACTTCCTAGGAGCCTTCAGTCTCTAAGTATCTCTGGAAGGAGGCCATGGTTCCTGCTGTTTTTATAACCATCTAGAAGTTAAGAGAATACTAAGGCATAAAAAAGGTATCACCCCCAGTACCCAATAAATATTTGATTTGATAGGATCTACCAATAAGGAGAGACTTGTCCAAACAGAGTGATTTTGCATTTTATTAGTTATTGATCTAGAGTTATAACATATTTCAGAAACACCTCTTATATATTGAGGTCAATACAAATTAATTTCAGTATTTATTAAAAACAGCTTCATGACACATTTATAGTCAAATTTATGACTGGTGGAATAAAAATAAATTCTGTGCCATGGTGCAAGATAGCCAATGCATTAAAATCTGATGTGCTTGACATGCCCCCAATAAAAGAGAATGTTATAAATCATATTCAATATAAAATATTAATCAGTAAATGGCATGTCTGCATTTTTTATAGGAAAGTAAGCTAAAATTATAGTAAAAGCCTGGGTGGAGATGCAGGCATTTTCAAATTAAGTATAGGCTATTCTTCAAGCAATTTGTAGTATGTTCAAGCAATTTTAAATCATTGTTGTTATATCATTGCATATTTTAGAATAAAGATTGATAGGGCATAATTTAATCTTATATATAGAAATAACTTGAGGGAAATGGAAAAATTTACTGGTTTATGTGAGCAATGTAAATAGTCTAACTGGGTAATTCAGGCCAGATTACTTCATATTTAAATAAATATCAATTTAGGTGCTTTTTTATTTATTTTCATTTGTCATAAGAAGGTCTGATGGATTCTTCCATCCCTCATAGTCCATTATTTTTTCTTTACTTTTAGTTATACAAATAGATTGCCACTGGTCTGCAATCTGCACCCTAGTCTATCCTTACAAGATACATTGAGTCCAGTTGCATGCAGGCAGCCTTAAAGAAGGTTGCCCTTGAGTCTCTTTATTTCTACTGACTGGAAAATTAATTGTCTATACCTCCTAAGGATAATGTGAGAGTTAAATAAGAGAATTTATGTGTAACAGAATAAAATCAGTTATTGTTAGTTATTAAATTATTATTATGCACGTATAAGTTATGGATGTTTTTGGTCTTATGAAACATTGTTAAAAAAATTGTTAAATTGGCAACTTCAAGGAAAGTATAAATGGATTGAGGCCAGAATCTCCTATGCGTTGCAAAATGTGTTCCCAAATTTGACTCTCTCTTGATAGCCAAAACAAAATAAGAAAGTATGACTATTAACATAATTTTCTGTGTCCATGAGAAAATGATGTGTGCTAAGTAGAGACAAAATTTTAAATACCTATATTTTAAAGGAATTTCTTTCATGGACTTTTAATAAATGTATAGCAAGCTCTACATCTGTGTCTATCCTTCTGTCATTATAATTTGAGGTGAAATTTCAAAGCTTAATGAGGTGAAATCAGTTCTGTAAAAGTTAGTGACAAAACAGTGCACAGGCAGGAAAGCAGAGTGTGTAAAGGATAATGACCTAGTTTTGAATCCAGGTTTGGCTTCATCTGTGGATCCTCAGGCAAGTTATTTATTTTAAGCAAGTGTAAAGCCTTGGACTGCCTTGAAGACTGATTATTCAGATTCATTCAGTGTCCAAGAAAACTTTTAAAATGGATTGAGATTATTTACATTAGTTATTTATACCATCATCGTAGCCAAGTTTTCCAGAAGAGTCACCAGAACAAATTCCTCTTCATAATGGTAAAGCAGGTTTCTTACAACTGGAAGAGTCTTCTGCAGAAATAATAGACCCTCATAGGAACTGGGGACTTAGAAAGCCTGAAGGTACTGGATTTCCCAATTTGTATGGTTGTCTTAGTAGTTTTTCACTTATTTTTTCATTTAAGAAAATTTATCTTTGTCAGTTGACATCTTTCCTTTGATCTTTTCATCAACCTCAAAGGTTGGTGTCTGAATATGGATTAGCACAAAGACCTAGAACCTAAATATTAGGTTGATTTGGAGGAATTAGGAAAAACAACAAAAAAATCTTTGGGCAAGAAAATGAAACTAGAAGGCTAGGGTTGCACCCAGACCATTCTGAGAAAGTACCCTATATATATTTACCAGTGATAAAGGATTGTTTCAGTAGGATTATGACCATTATATCCCAAGATTTGAGAAAGTTTATCGTGCTGGATTAAAAATAAATTATAGTTCAAAATGGTAAAGTGTGTATTTTTCCTTTAGATTCTGCAGTTCATTGGCTTTAACCAAAGGAGTAGAAATGCCTGAGAATTTCCAACAGAGACTGAAACTAAGAAGCCCTAAATCAGAAATCTATAGGTACGTAAAACAAGAACTAAAACTGTGGATCCTTATGTTTTTGTGACTAAATATTTGGGATGTTAATGTTAGAAATGTTGGCATTCAGAGGACTCCTTCAACCCCATCCTCTCTGAAATAGAAGTTTATCATAAGTAAAAACATACAAGAGCTGAGAAGTTCTTTGACTTTAACCAAGTTGAAGCTCTCTGAAAAAGGGAAAAGAAAGAGAGAACCAGACTACAGAGTCAGGAAAAGAAAATTTCAAGTATGGGATGAGTAGTTAATCTGTTGTTACAGGCTTTTTTTGGAATGACGTGCACATATGCAGCTTTATGACTTAAGAAACTAATTACTACACACACACATGCACACATGCATACACACTACACATTTTTTACTTTTTAAAAATTATCTTCAGAATACAGGATGTCAGAAATGATTTCGTATTTGGACCATGTCTCTTCCAGTGCAGAGTTAGAAATACTTAGGTGACATAGCATTTTCATTGCTAAAATGTATATAATATAGATTATATAATGTATACATTATATAATACATTATATTTTACACCCAAATTTCTCTTTGAATAATATAAGTGAATGCATGCTACATGGCCAGTTAGGGAGATTCTGAGAGTGTCTATTTGCCTAACATGTTAAAGCAGTTTCACTATTACCAGAGTGATTCATGATGTATACTAAATGATGTGTACTAAATTGGTCAAAATATATGGTGATCAAAGAGTTAACTAACTTCTGTCCTTCAAGCATGGTTGTGTTTAAGGGAAGATATTTTGCTGCACTGGAGCCAAAAGAGATAAGTGGGAGAGTCTGGAAATATGCCCAGCTTCTCCAATCCCAAGGTCCTTGGGAAAATAACTTTTTTTCTTTTCTCATCCTCTTGAGGTGTTTTTCTAACCATGGTTTTTACCAGACTTTCTTAGGAAGCGAAAGCATTTGGCAAGGATATGGATGTTGATGCCCAACCACTGTGCCCTCCCTCCCAACTGCTTTTATATCTTCATTTTTTAGGTATAATGTATGTAGGAGGTAAAGTTATATTGAAAAAAATTTTAACAAAAAAATACTATATTGGAAAGAAAGTTATTTAAGATAGTTATCAAAATATTAAACTGTTAGGAGCTCTGACATCAGTACTGTTGGCCAGGAGCAGCAAGTGAAGCGGATAGTAAAAAATCTGAGTAAGGACTGGAGCAGTTTCTGTAAGGAGTAAGTAAGGAGTTTGGAAGTCACCACTCTGTCCTAAGAACAAGTAAAAATCTGAACAGACTGAAAAATCAACACCTCTTTTTGTATCCAAAAGAGGGGGGAGATGACAGGGCAAATTGCTGTCCCCAGGGTTGGAGAGAAAGACAGGTGAATACAGGGAGTAACGGCTTACCAGAGCAGAGACATACAAGCAGAAACCACTATAGGAACCAGTGGTGGGGAAGGAAGACCTGAACTATGATTGACAAATTGTTGGAGACCCAGTATGGACAAGTCGGAGAATTAACAACTCCAGAGAAAGCCAGGGAGTTTCTTTCTCATAGGGAGGCCCCTCTAATATTTTGGGATTTACCTCTAGGAGCTCTACCAGCCTCCCACATTACTTCTCAGAGAAAAATATCCTCAAGCTTTTGGCATGGAGAAAGGAGAAAAGGAACCCATTTAAAAATAGTCCAGAGTACTCTGTTCTTGTTAACAATGCCTACCTTCAGGGGAAGCTAGTTAACCTGAGCCTAACTTGCTGGTGTATTATCAGAGCCTAAGTGATCTGGGGAGGAAAGAAATATCCAACTCCAATCAATAACATTGATAAGCTCTAGCCAGGCTAACTATGGAAAAAAGAAAAAAGTCGCAAATTACTAATACGAGAAGTGAGAAAGAGGGGACGGCACTACAGATCCCAAAGACATGGAAAGTATAATAAAGGATTTACTATGAATAAGTCTGTGCCTACAAATTTGATAACTTAGATGAAATGGACCAATTCGTTGAAAGACATAATTTGCCAAAACTTATACAAGAATAGACAATCTGAATATGTGTATATCTATTAAACTGAATCAATAAATAATAACCTTGCAAAATCTTTTTTGATCTTTTCCAGTAAGATCAGTTATAAAGCAAGGATGTTTTCTCTCACCATTCCTTTTCAAAATTGTACTAGAAGTACTAGCTAATGCAATAGTAAATGTACTAGAAGAGAGCAAGAATTCAGTGTAAAATATAAAATAGTAAGTATACTAGAATAAAATATGTGCAAATTCTTTTACAAGCTTAGAGTATGGAAGCTTTTTTCAAATATGATTCAATATTCAGAATCCATAAAGGGAAATATTGATAAATTTGACTATGCCGAAGTCAAATACTTCTGCATGGCAAAATAAAGGAAAAAAACACTGTAAGTGAACTGTAGAAACAAGTGATGAACTAGGAAAAATAATTTTCAACTCATCTATCAGAAACAGGTCTAATCTTACTAATTATGTAAATATCTCACAGATATATATGAAAAGATGAAAGAAGGAACCGAACACAAGAGAACAAATTTGAATATACTTTAAAGAGTAATTAAAAAAAAATATCAACCTCACTCAAAACAGAGATGCAAATTAAAAAAAACCAAGATAACATTTTTCACTTCTCAGATTAGCAATAATCCAAAGGATGAGAAAATAAGAAAATATTCTGTTGGCCAGGCTAAGGGGACACAGGTACTTTCATATATTACTGGTGGGACGACAAGTCATATAATGCCAACAAAAAGAGTTATAATAATATATCAAAATATTTGCCTTTATCTTATGACCAACTAATCTCACTTCCCAGAATTTATCTGATATACATTTCTGCATAGATGGGATGACATAGCTATAAAGTAATTCACTAAAATATTGTCTGTAACACCAGAAGAGTGGAAACAACCCAGTGTTCATCAGTAGGGAACTAGTAATGTACCACTCTGGTAAAGCAGGAAAAGAAAATAAGGAAACTTTCTATATACTGATATTACAGAACTCAAGCTACATCATCAAGTAAAGAAGCAATTTTCAGGTTATTGTCTATATCAAGTTTACCTTTTTTTTTAAATAAAAAGGGAAAATAAGTATATATTTATATTTGCACAAAGCACCCCAGAGTGATGTACCCAAAAGTAACAACAGTGGTTGCCTCTGATGGAATGAGGTGGGGTAAATTAGGTTGATCTTGATTGGGTGAGTCAGACTTCTCATTGTTTACAATTTTGTCTTTTGGATTTTTGAACTGTGTAAATGTATGAAGAAATAAATATTTAAAAGTCAGTGAGTCAAAATTATATATTCATAACGTTTTTTTGCTGCTGAAATAGTTCCAGACTCCTCACTTCACTGGTGAAAAAGAAATGTTGAGGTTTAGAAGGCTTAATGGCTTGGTTAAGTTCACTAAACTAGATTGTAATGCATCCCAAATTAGAACTGAAGTAATGTACATTGGTAACATCTGAAATTCTGAGTAGATTTTCTAAAACATCTCTCCCAGTTCAGTCCTAACAGAGGCCACAGTGTCAAGAAAATATGCTTATCCAGGTGCAGGGTCAAGATGGAAATGCATTTGCATCCTTTCTCAAAGTATCATATATTATAAATGTGATAGGTCAAAATAAAAGTCATAAAGGTAATCTACAAGGATGAAGTAAGAAAAAAAATTTACGGAGGTATGATAACATGTGGAGACATCCCTCATAAAGATGTGTAGTTTGTGAGAAGAAACAAATCTGTATGCTCTTGGTTGTGCTTATTGAGAAAGGAAATTTATAGATATAAGCCATTTGCTTTTGATAAATTATACAGTTTGATATAAAATGAATAATATTTTAAGAATTGTGAAAAACTTTTCATTTTTTAAATAAAAATGGCTTACTCCATAATTTCAAGTTTAAAATGTATGCCTTGTGAAATGAGATTGTGCTATTAAACACAGTGAAAACTTACAATGCAATTGAACAGTATAAATAAAATGAATGAAACAAATGACTCTTCCACAAACGTTTTAGGATCTAGAGTTGTTGAATATTTTTAAAATGAATGTGAAGTTTATAATATAAACTGTTGTCTATTGGCTTTTAAAAGTTTTTAAATCATTAGCTTCAATTTAATTTAACTTGGTTTATATTCTTCTAAATCACTAGTGTTATATGAAAAATTTCTTCATATCAAAATCAGGCATTTTCATGCTCTCTGTCATAACGAATTGCATTTTTTTTTTTTGGCCACACTTCTGTAACATGTATTTCATTGTTATCATAAATTCAGGTCCTTAATCTAAATCAAGCTAATTTTTTTTATTATAATGCAGTGTATCAAGGAACAACTAAAATGGACAGAAACCAAATTTCTTTTGCTCTTTTGTGTTTTCTTAATTTTTATAATATCATTTGTATGGAACACCAATGTTTACAAGGCATTAGATGAATATGGAAATCTTCAAGCTGGACTTGTGTATCTGTTGTAGGAGTTTAGGACAGATCTGGAAAGATCTGAATTTTCTGTTGCTCTTGTCTATTACTCTCCTATTCTATGCAATTCAGGTTTCTTTTTTTTTTTTTTTCTGTAGTTGGAATCGTTTTTAAGTTTAGGTAATGCAACCTTAGACGATGAAAAAGGTATTAAAATCTGATACTTGGAATTTAAAGTATAGCAGTTGTTGCCCCAAAGTAGATTTAGAGAAATTATTTTGTTTTGTCATTTCTTTGTATCATATTATAGGGTGTTTTGATCACCTCCTATTAACGCTGCTGGTGAGTAAGGGATTCTCTGCTCTAAATAGTATGAAATGGCTGATACCAAATCAGGTTTGTTTGCCCTATGTACACATGTCAAAATGCTGAGACACTGAGGTTTGCTGCAAAGAGAGGGTTTATTCGCAAGGCAGCCAAGCAAGGAGACAGGAGAACAAATCTCAGATTCGCCTCCCTAAAGGCAAGGGGCACTGGGAACTTATGGGATAAAGAATAAAGAAGCATGGTCATCTGAAGCATGGGGAATGTGGGGAAAGGTGATTGGAAAAAGTGTGGTAATCATCCTATTGCAGACATAACTGGACTACAGGCCTCTGCATGTTCTGAGGGTGGTTTTCTGCCCTCTGATGTCAAAAGTCACTGAGGACACTTGTAAATGCCCAGTTGAATGGTTGGTGGTCCTCTCTGTCTTAACCAGCTCAGCTTGAATTAGATGCAGTTGACTCCAAGTTCCTGGAAAATAACTTGAGCTAACATCTCATTGTTTAGGCTGTTTGCCACTTGGAGGACCAGGAATTCTTAAAAATGACATTGATTAGTGAAGTCAGGTGAATTGGAATTCACCCACAGTTTCATGGCCAAATACATGCCACCCAACAATCAAACAGAAGTCTATTAATCAAATATACTCTCATCCCAGAGGAGGACTTGGCATGCCACACAAGGATACAGGGTTGTACTCAGGAATACAGTGAATAAACAGGGGCCTTAGGAGGTATGGTTTATAGTAAAAAGAGGGTGGGGTACCTGTGGGAGGGTATGATTGGCTTATTTGAACAGTTTCGAGGACTTGCAAGCAAGTGAAACCCATTAGGTTGAGGAGGATCAGGTGGGGTCCAGCTGGTCCAGCTGATAGAAGATCTGGCCAGGTGGGAACTTTTCTCCCTGTGTGGAAGCATACCTGGTGAGAGCAAGGGGCCTTGTATGGTTCAAAATGTCAAGGCAGCAGTGCATGAAATTTTGGGCCTTATGATACTTAGAGTTGTAGTCTAAAATATTATGTTCCTCTTGAAGAGAGCTTTTCTATTTAATTTTTCAGTTCTGTCTTAAATGAATTTTTTTCCCCTGAAATCTCCAGAAATATGTTATTCTTCTATGTAAAATGTTCAGTATTGCTTAATTAAAGATCTTACATAGTACCTTCAGTGTCTAAAATAGCTAAAAGGATGGACTACAGATTAAACAAAAATTTTTTTAAAAGATTATATTGATGTTTAAAAATTTAAGAGCAGTTATAATTTTATGGAGTATTCTATTTTGATGATTTTTTTAAATTCATAAAATATAGGGAGGCACTGTGGAATGTGATAGAATGGAAAGAGAATACAGAACAAGTGTAGGAAACAAAGGTTCTAATCCTGATTCTTTTGGATGTAATTTAGTAGTTCTAGTCTTCATCTTCTTCAGTGGAAAATAAGATGGTAAAACAAGAGTTTTATTTTCCTCCTGTCTCCAATATTAGTTTAATTCACCTAAGTTTAAACATGGTTTAAAAATACTTGGCCAGTTTGCATGTATATTTTAGTTTTTGTTCTGCAAAAAATAGCCTAAAGATAGTAGAACAGATGGCTATCAGAAGAAAATGGTGTCTTTCAGTTGATACTGAAAGGGAGGGAAGCCAAGGGAAAATGCCCTCACTGAAATATTTTGTTGATATTCACCTTGGTAATTATGCACCAACTCATTCATATTATAGAATTATTACAAGGATCATAATTATTTAAGGTATTTATAAATACTTCAACTTAAAAAAACCTATAAGTTCATTATATCCATGTTATCAATAATAAAACTTGTACAGATAAAATGTAGCAGCTGCTCTTTAAAAGAGAATTTGGTCACTTTGAGTATACAAGTTGCAGGGAAGCATCTTCTTTCTTTTACAGTGATTCTATTTATTCTTTCAGAATTTATTGAATGCATATTGAGAGAAAATAGGTTAACGATAACAAAAAATGAAAGGGAAGCTGTTGCTCTATTTTCATTTCCTTTTATACTTCTCGGAGTTGAAAACACACATATAAAGACCTAGATTTGGTAGAAAGAACAAATGAATCAAAATGAAACTCAGATCTGCAGGCAAAAGAGGTAGAATGTTTTTTTCTATGCAGTTTTGGAGATTGATTGCAGAATTTTGGGTGTGTGATGCAATGGGTTTGCTATTCGTGGGTTCTTGAGACATTATGTAAGTCATTCTCATTTCTCCATTTTTTTTCTTTCATCTGTGGTAAATCTTTGGGAAGTAATTTGTTTTGGAATGTTAGAAGATTCTGATGAAATGAGACTTACTTAGAAGAGGGAAAGCTTAGGATTGACCTGGAATTTAGCTGTGAGTAATGCTAGGGGTTCTTTTGTCTTTTTCTAAGTTGCTCAACCACTTTTATTGGACTAGGACAAATGGAGAGAAGATAGCAGAAATTTTATATCCAGGAATAAAATTCATGGAGTTGTCTGAAACTTTCCTTTTATTCATCTTCCTGGATGCCAGTCCTTATTGTTTGGGTAAAAAATAGATCTGGAATCTGCAATGGTGTCAACATTATGTCCAAACTGAACATTAGTTAAATAAGCTTTATAAAATTAGCTGCAACTGGGCATCCATCTGAGCATGAACTGAGATCCTTTCTAGACACTATGCCATTTTATTTCCTTGGCAGTATTATCAAATAAATATTCCATATAAATAAAGTCTATTCACTGATTATGAAGAAAAATTGATTTTTTGATTTTGTTCTTTTGCAGCTTCCTCTGAGAAGACTTCTTCTCAGAGATGTTGTCTAAATGTTCTTTATTTTAGCACATTATTTTACTATTGATTGATTGTTAGAATTAAAACACACACCAAGTTCACTAGCAACAAGTGATTTGAAGTCAGTGATCAGGTTATTCATATTTGTTTCCCCATTGTTAAGTAGAGTGATAAAACATACAAAGCAAATGATACTTAGTTTTTTTCTTAATTCCTCTTTTAATTAATTCTTATAGTTCCCACACCTTGATTATCTACTTAGCAAAATTATGCCAAGCTTTAAAGGCTTATCTCAAATACAATGTTTTGTAAAGCACTTATTTTTTCTTTCCATCCAAATCAGTATATTCTTTTTCCTTTCAAATCAACAGTATTTTATGTGTTTCGTGTCTTGCTTATCTTTCTCTTCCTAGAATTAAATTTGTATGTGTATACTTTATCACTAGCATTAAATTAAAATAATTTATTCTCTTCAAAATATCTGTTGAATACCTGTTAGGGTCCTCTTTTAGGTTTTCGAATTGCATTCTTGAAGAAAAGAGACAAGATGCTTTGCTGGGTGGAAATTATATTCTAATTGATGTAGGCAAATATAATAAATACACTAATTAAACAGAATGTTAGAAAATAATAAATATGATTGGAATAAGCAAAAATAAAACAATGTAAGAGAAATGGAAGCAACAGGAAGTTGGAGTTGCAAAGTAAAATAAGGTGATCAGGGTAGGTCACACTGAGAAGATGACATTTTTGTGAATACTAGATTGGTGATTAGGGAGTTAGCTATATCCTTCGCTGGGGTTGGGGGAACTTGGAAGAGTGCTCCAGGCAGGGGAAATAGCCAGTACAAAGGTCCTAATGCAGGATCATGGAAGACAAATCTGAATTATAGAGTCCAGTATAACTGGAAGGGGACCTGTTTGGAAGATTGGTGTGAGGTAGGAAGTAATGTCAGGATGATAATGAAGAGCTAGATCATTAGGAGCTTTATAAGCCCTTTAAAAGATTTTGCCTTTTACTTAGGTGAAATATGCAGACATTGGAATTTTAGCCGATGAGTGACATGATCTGACTGCTTTAAAAGGATCTCCTAAAGCGAAAGAATGCACTTTCTTCTCAAGTGCACACCGAATGTTCTCCAGAATAGATCACATCTTAGGTCACAAATCAAGTCTTGGAAAATTTAAGAAAACTGAAATCATATCAAGCATCTTTTCTGACCATAACGCTATGAGGTTAGAAATCAGTTACAGGAAGAAAAACAGTAAAAAACACAAATACATGGTGGCAAAACAGTGTGCTGCTAAATAATCAAGAAATCAATGAAGAAATCAAAGAGCAAATAAAAAAATACCTAGAAACAAATGACAATGAAAACACGATGATGCAAAACCTATGGGACACAGCAACAGCCGTTCTAAGAGAGAAGTTCATAGCAATTCAAGCTCATCTCAAGAAACAAGGAAAATCTCAAATAAACAATCTAACCTGACACCTAAAGCAACTAGAAAAAGAAGAACAAAGAAAACCCAAAGTTAGTAGAAGGAAAGAAATCATAAAGATCAGAGCAGAAATAAATGAAATAGAAACAAAGAAAACAATAGCAAAGATCAATAAAACTAAAAGCTGGTTCTTTGAGAAGGTAAACAAAATTGATAAACATTTAGCCAGACTCATCAAGAAAAAAAGGGAGAGGGCTCAAATCAATAAAATTAGAAATGAAAAACAAGAGATTACAACTGACACCGCAGAAATGCGGAAGATCATAAGAGACTACTACAAGCAACTATATGCCAGTAAAATGGACAACCTGGAAGAAATGGACAAATTCTTGGAAAAGTACAACCTTCCAAGATTGAACCAGGAAGAATTAGAAAATATAAACAGACTAATCACAAGCACTGAAATTGAAACTGTGATTAAAAATCTTCCAACAAACAAAAGCCCAGGACCAGATGGCTTCACAGGCAAATTCTATCAAACATTTAGAGAAGAGCTGACGCCTATCCTTCTCAAACTCTTCCAACAACTTGCAGAGAGAGGAACACTCCAAACTCGTTCTTTGAGGCCACCATCACCCTGATACCCAAACCAGACAAGGATATAACAGAAAAAAACCTTATAGACCAGTATCACTGATGAACATAGATGCAAAAATCCTCAACAAAATACTAGCAAACAAAATCCAACAACACATTAAAAGGATCATACACCACGATCAAGTGCGGTTTATCCCAGGAATGCAAAGATTCTTCAGTATACACAAAACAATCAATGTGATACACCATATTAACAAATTAAGGAATAAAAACCATCTGATAATTTCAACAGATGCAGAAAAAGCTTTTGACAAAATTCAACACCCATTTATGGTAAAAACTCTCCAGAATGTGGGCACAGAGGGAATCTACCTCAACATAATAAAAGCCATATATGACAAACCCACAGCAAACATCATTCTCAATGGTGAAAAACTGAAAGCATTTCCTCTACGATCAGGAACAAGACAAAGACGTTCACTCTTGCCACTGTTATTCAACTTAGTATTGGAAGTCCTAGCCACAGCAATCAGAGAAGAAAAAGAAAGAAAATTGGAAAAGAAGAGAAGTAAAATTGTCACTGTTTGCAGATGGCATGATACTATATATAGAAAATCCTAAAGACGCCACCAGAAAATTACTAGAACTAATCAGTGAATTTGGTAAGGTTGCAGGCTACAAAATTAAGGCACAGAAATCTCTTGCATTCCTATACACTAACAATGAAAATCAGAAAGAGAAATTAAGGAAACAATCCCATTCACCATTGCAACAAAAAGAATAAAATACCTAGGAATAAACCTACCTAAGGAGGCAAAAGACCTGTACTGAGAAAACTATAAAACACTGATGAAATAAATAAAAGATAACATAAACAGATGGAGAGATATACCATGCTCCTGGATTGGAAGAATCAATATTGTGAAAATGACTATACTACCCAAAGCAATCTACAGGTTCAATACAATCCCTATCAAATTACCAATGGCCTTTTTTCACAGAACTAGAGCAAGGAATTTTACAATTTGTATGGAAACACAAAAACCCCAAATAACAAAGCAGTCTTGAAAAAGAAAAACAGATGGAGGAATCAGGCTCCCTGACTTTAGACTATACTACAAAGCTACAGTAATCAAGACAGTATGGTACTGGCACAAAAACAGAAATACAGATCAGTTGAACAGGATAGAAAGCCCAGAGATAAACCCACGCACATGTGGTCACATTTATCTTTGATAAAGGAGGCAAGAATATACAATAGAGAAAAGACAGCCTCTGCAATAAGTGGTGCTGGGAAAAATGGACAGCTTCATGTAAAAGAATGAAATTAGAACACACCCTAACACCATACCCAAAAAAGAATGTCAAAATGGATTAAAGACCTAAATGTAAGGCCAGACACTGTAAAACTCTTAGAGGAAAACATAGGCAGAAGAGTCTATGACATAAATCACAGCAAGATCCTTTTTGACGCACCTCCTAGAGTAAGGGAAATAAAAACAAAAATAAACAAATGGGACCTAATGAAAATTAAAAGCTTTTGCACAGCAAAGGATACCATAAACAAGACCAAAAGACAACCCTCAGAATGGGAGAAAATATTTGTAAATGTAGCAACTGACAAAGGATTAATCTCCAAAATTTACAAGCAGCTCATGCAGCTCAATGTCACAAAGACAAACAACCCAATCCAAAAATGGTCAGAAGACCTAAATAGACATTTCTCCAAAGAGGATGTACAGGTGGCCAACAAATACATGAAAAGATGCTCAACATCACTAATCATTAGAGAAATACAAATCAAAACTACAATGAGGTATCACCTCACACTGGTCAGAATGGCCATCATCAAAAATCTGCAAACAATAAATGCTGGAGAGTGTGTAGAGAAAAGGGAACCCTCCTGCACTGTTGGTGGGAATGTAAATTGATACAGCCACTATGGAGAACAGTATGGGGGTTCCTTAAAAAACAAAAACAGACCTACCATATGATCCAGCAATCCCACTACTGGGCCTATACCCTGAGAAAGGCATAATTCAAAAAGAGTCATGTACCACAGTGTTCATTACAGCACTATTTACTATAGCCAGGACATGGAAGCAACCTGAATGTCCATCAGCAGATGAATGGATAAAGATGTGGCATATATATACAATGGAATATTACTCAGCCATAAAAAGGAACGAAATTGAGTTATTTGTAGTGACGTGGATGGACCTAGAATCTGTCATGCAGAATGAAGTAAGTCAAAAAGAGAAAAACAAATACCATATATATATGGTATATATATGGAATATATGGAATTTTAAAAAGCGGTACTGATGAACCTAGTGGTAGGGCAAGAATAAAGACGCAGACGTAGAGAACAGACTTGAGGGCATGGGGGGAAGGAGAAGCTGGGATGAAGTGAGAGAGTAGCATTGATGTATATACACTACCAAATGTAAAATGGATGGCTAGTGGGAAGCTTCTGCATAGCACAGGGAGATCAGGTCGGTGCTTTGTGATGACCTAGAGGGGTGGGATAGGGAGGGTGGGAGGGTGGCTCAAGAGGGAGGGATATGGGGATATATGTATACATATAGCTGATTCACTTTGTTGTACAGTAGAAACTAACACAACATTGTAAAGCATTTATACTCCAATAAAAATGTGGAAAAAAAAGGATGTCAGTGTAATTATTGTGGTGAGAATAGATATTAGCAGTGCCAGGGATAGCGCAGGGAGACTAAGAAGACTTTTCAGAAGAGGGATGACATTATCTCAGATCACAGAGTATCTGTAAAAGTAGTATGTGGAGGTATTCCGGGAAAATTTGCAATGGACAGATTTGGAGGACACTATAAGGAGTTTAGTTTAAGAGATGTTGATGTTTATTAGACATTCTATAAATATGTGAGTAGGTACACAGTCTTTTGCTAAGTGTTGTTTACACCTAGTTCTTTATTATGTAGGAACTAGCTATACAAAAATAAAAACATCACTATGTTTTCTTCTTACTTCATATAATGGTATTATTAGATAATAAGAGAAGTTTATGTTCTGTCCTAAGGTAGTCAGTTTAATACTTTGAGAGCTAGAGTAAATATTTTTCTTTAATTTCTGATTCTTTGATAAAGATTTTACCAATTCTGTAATGTATTAGGAAATAAGAATTTTAAAAATTTACACTTTGTGGCCCATATTCTGTAGATTTGTGAAAACATGCTGTATTTTTCACAATGACAGTTTTAAGGTATACCTATCATATTAACTTTCTGGTAAAATGTCAGGTATTCTGAAAATTAGCCCAACAAATGAATCAGACACACCGAGATAAAGTCTTTGCCAGCCCAGAAAATATGCAGTGCACCTGTGCCTGAATACCCCTTTATTCTTTTCATAATTTATCATGGAAATGTGAGTTGACAGTTTTATGTACGGAATGCAAATCTGGCTCACTTTATCAATGCCATGCATATTAATATGTATGTATGATAATTTTTGTTGCTTGTAGAATGGCCTTTAGACGCTGCTTCAGTTCTGTGCACTTTCATAGGTGAAATGTTTCAATGTATGCTTTCCATGGGCTTGTTTTTATTAAACTAGTAAACTAGATTGTAGAAATTTGCTCAGTGATTGTCACTCTGTTATTATATTCCTATACATGATCAAAAAACAAGAGGTAAGATGCATTATCATATATATGCCTGCATAATACATTTGCTAATGTAAATGTTTCTATTTATGGAAACTCAATAACTTTATTGAAGCAAGAGAGTCATTTTGGAAGAGTAATCGTTATAAAATGAAGGCACACATTTTCATAAAGTTCCAGAAATTATCTGAATTAGAGTAATTATGATCCACCAAGTGATACTTAGCTTTCTAATATAATTATAAAAGAAAATAAAACTTCATAATCCCCAGTTATTCTCCCCACATGTCAAATATCATTATCAGCTAGACTTGGTTATGAAGATGAAAAGTCTCCCTTTTTTTCCCTTAGCTTTTCTTAATGTTATACTTCAAGGATTTAAGAGTTTGTGTTTTGCAGTCAAGAATTTATATTTAAATCCTCGCATTTCCTGGGTGACAGGATTAGCCAAATCTTTGAAACTCTAAATGTCAGTTTCTCCAACTATAAATGGAAATAATAACCATAATTGATTAACACATTTTAATGATGTGAGTAATTGAGATAAGAGAGGTAAAATGTTTACTGTTCCTTCCTACACAGCGTTAGTACTCAGTATGATTTCTATTTATTTATTAATCTATTTCTATTATTATGATTTCTGCTATTTCTATTTCTGCTCAGAATACTTACACTTAAAAGTGTTATTTCTGTCTTGTATATTCTGTAATTACACTGATCCATTTCCATGTGTGTATAAACATGACCAGATTTCTTTAATGATAACAATACAATACTCAAATATAGATCCCTTCTCCTAGCCTGCATTGCTCTCCAATTGTCGCCTTCTACCTCTGCACCAGCACCATCTCAGGTTCTTGAAAGAATTACTGTGCTTGATTTCCTTATGCCCCACCTCACACTCACTTCTTCATTCTGGATTTGGCCCTAATCTTTCCTTTCAAATCCATGTGAGAATTCCATAATCTTCATATCTGTAAATACAATGGATATTTTCCCAGCTTTTTCTTGTGCTACTTTAGTGGCATTTGACAGAATTGTCTACTTCCTCTATTTTTGATATCTCACCAATGACATCAGTGTCCCAACTTTCTTTATTTTCCCCCTAGCCTTCTGGCTGATCCTTCTTAGTCTCCTTGCCTCATCCTTCAAAGCTTTTTTAAAATGTTCTAGTTTCTTGGGAACTCTTGATGTCCTCACCAAAGTTCACAGATTTTTCATTCTTTCAATTTTTCAGTAAATTTTTGTGCAACAGTAACAAAAACCCAGCTACAACAAAAACACCCGATTGTTCTGGCTCAAAAAGTATATAGAACACATATTTGATTTCTTTCCCTCACTTTTACATCAATACATCAATAAGTCCTGTCACCTCTATGTTTGAAGTATATACTAAATCTGATGACTTTTTTCCATTGCTACAATCATTATCTCCACTGGGATACAATCTTACTGTTTTCTATGTAGCTATAAGATAAATAAGAGGAATAAGTACAATATATAGCATAGTTAGATTTGTTATGTCGTGACAAGTGCTATGGGGAAAAATTAAGCAAGGAAGGGCAGTAGGTATGTTCTAGAAGTGGATGTGTCTCCAGTTTTAAATAAGAATTTGAATGTAGGCCACAATGAAAAGGTGACATATGAATAAATGTTTGTAATGTGTGTTATTCCAAAGAAATTTGCTTAAATAATTCAAGCTGCCCAAATTTTTTATAAGCAAGGTAAATAACTCAAGGACTTTACAAAAATTAATTCAATATAAATCATGACATGTGAAAATTAAATACATGTAACATGTTAAATGTGATCTTGAATGGTTTTTTCTAAGTTTTAGCAGAAAGTTATGAAGGCAAATGGTATAGGAGGAAATTATCAGTGGAGTTTCTATTTATGCAAATTCTAAGATACTGTGAAAAAATATCGGCCAGTATAAGCCCATACATTATACCTGTGGGCTATAAAAGAGCAGGGGAAAACATGCAATATAAAGCTGAATTTATAATTTGTAATGGAGGTCTTCTTTAGAGAGAAGGAACTGCTGGTATACTGTGGGTTTCCTCTAACCTCCTATGATGAGGCAGTATCTCCTCCTTATCTCAAGCCAAATGAGAATGGACTTCAAGTCAACCAAGTCTGAAAGGCTAAATGCAAGACATCAGAGCTAGTTTCCTTGGAACAAGGTCAAAAGTACTGCTTTGAGAGAGAACTGCACTTCCACTGGCTGCCAAGCAGATGTATTGGTTTTTTCGTGTGCTAGAGAATACTGAACAATAGTGAGTCACCCCTAAAAGACCCTTTCCAAGAGGACTGCCAACCAGGCGTGAGGTAACCTCCACAGGAAAGACTGGAAGTCTAGCGTGGCCTATAAGAGATGGGACATGAGTGATGGGGACGTAAACAACCACATGACAGAAGGAACACCGTCAACCACTTTAGGAACTCCAGGAAGCTATGCAACTATGAAGAAGGTCTCACAAGAGAAAGAGCTTTTGGCACTCCAAATGGTACTAGTGCTGATTTACAACCTTTCCAGGCAACAGAGACTTCTTACCCTTATCTCTCCCCACTTCTTGTTTCAATTTGGAGGGTTCCCTAAAGTTAGGGGCAGGAGGTCAAGACAAAGCAAATATGCGTTTCCTTTCCTTTGATTGCTTATCAGCTGAAGAGAGGGAAATTGTAGATTTGAAGAGAAGTTAAAGATTTGATGTTAGACAGATTTATATCATCTGGAAGGAACCAGAAATCTATGAGATATTCCTGAGGTTTCATTTAAAATTAGGAAAGAAAATCAATCTACAGACTGCACTGGAAGGGGAAGTTATGAGGAAGAATAAAGTTTCTCCCTGATTGCATTTTACCACATCCAATTTTTCAATAAACTGAGTGTATTAATTTTGTAAATTTCATTAAGTTCTTCATTGAGTTATAATTGGTTCTGTTAGGAATTTTATTGATTAAATTCATCTGTATCTAAAATTAGAGATCAGTTCATTTAATAGGAACAATTTGGCAAATTGTTCTTAATGATAAATTCAGAAATAATTGTGAAGGACTTTGAAATGCACAAAAATCATTGGGTGTTCTGTCTAGCTCATCCTTCACTACCTTTGAGCTGTGTAACCACTCTAAGTTGGAGATAATTGATAGCAATGGATATAATTTTCTCATAGGCAGGTAAAATAAATTTTCTTCTATAGAGGTACCATTTGATTCCCTTCTCCTCTCTCCCAAAGAAGTCAGTTTTCCATCTATTGATCAAATTCATTTCAACATTCCTGATTACTTAATACGTGTCTCTTAATTCTTCCTTGAACTGTTTTGCAATACATTACTGATTCTGTCACTAATTAATGAGTTAAATAAAAATGTTGACATGTGTTCATTTTCTGTATGAGGGTTATGATTTTATTCTTTTTTATAGTTTATCCATATTTACTTCCTATTGTTTAATTGAAGTATAGTTGATTTATAGTATTAGTTTCAGGTACACAGCATAGTGATTCAGTATTTTTACTGATTATACTCCATTAAAAGTAAGATATTGGCTGTTATTCCCCGTACTATATAATATGGCCTTGTTGCTTATCTGTTCTATACATAGTAGTTTATATCTCTTAATTCTATACCCCTATCTTGCCCCTCACCCTTTCCCTTTCTTCACTGGTAACCACTACTTTGTTTTCTGTATATGTAAATCTGTTGGTATATAACTGTTTGTAGTATTCTTTTATGATTTTTTTGTATCTTTGTGGTATTGGTGGTTATTTCTCCTCCTTTAGTTTTTATTTTTTTATTTGGTCCTTTCTTCTTTTTGGTGAGCCTTCTTGGCTAGAGGTTTATCAATTTTGTTTATCTTTTCAAAAAACTAGTTCTTGGTTTCATTGATCTTTTCTCTGATTTATTACTGTTAAGTTTAATAAAAACATACATTTTATTCTACTTGGGTTTGTTTTCCCAAACTTTTATAATCTTACTGATCAAATAAGGCCATGATTACTCATGGGTTAATGTTTAACATTAAGAAAAATTTAAATTTGTTCAACTAAATTGAATATTTTGTCAAACTTTTTATTCCTACAGTAATTACGTTTTGTAGTACCTCAGTTCAAAGGAAATTTCTGAGATCTTTAAATAATTTAAAACCATAGTCTCATATTACCTTAAGTTACTTAATGGATATTCATTGTATACCTAAATAATTTTTTTTTTGTTTTTTTTTTGCGTTACGCGGGCCTCTCACCGTTGTGGCCTCTCCCGTTGCGGAGCACAGGCTCCGGACGCGCAGGCTCAGCGGCCGTGGCTCACGGGCCCAGCCGCTCCGCGGCATGTGGGATCTTCCCGGACCGGAGCATGAACCCGTGTCCCCTGCATCGGCAGGCGGACTCTCAACCACTGCGCCACCAGGGAAGCCCCCTAAATAATTTTTAAATAAGATTACCAAAGCCTAGTTACTAAGCATCATTTTGATTCTATATGCCCTTTTACTTTAATATTCTATAGAGAGGCTATAGCTTTGGGTAATGAATGTGTAAAAGCGATACGTGTGACATTAGAAAGTTTTATTGTGTACATTCATGGAGCTGCTAGTAAGACGGTTCTCATTTATCCAATCCCTTGCTTTTTCTATGAAATAATAGTTACTTTTGTTAAAAGTTATGGAACTATACTAGGAGCAGTGGTGAGAAAGAAATACAATTATGTGTCTGTTTTTGTTTATCAATTTAAGAAAAAGTATAGTGTTTTCTTAATGCAGCAGTTTTCAGGCATCTTAGTCTCTGAACCTTTTATACTTTTGTGGACCTCAGAGAGCTTTTGTTTATGTGTTAACTCTCTATATTTACTGTATTAGAAATAGAAACTGACATTTTTAACACATTGATTAATTTGGAGATAGTGATAATGAACACATTACATTTTAATGTAAATAACATCTTGGTATTGTTATCAAAATTGTTTTGACCTTGCAGACCCCATGAGAGAACCACTGTCCTAAAGTGTCCATTGGTTCCAGAGAATAAAAGGGCATAATGAAGGATAACATTTGGATTCACTCAATTTGGGGGTGAACTTACTTCCAGAGTTTCTAATTAGCACCTTTAGCTACAATAAGAGAGGTTATTTTTCAATTTGATGCAGTCTGCCTAGGTAGCAGAGATTCTGTGTTGTATCAGATTAATTTTCTGTGTCTTATGCTGAATTTATAATCTTCTTTACTACTTAAAGAAATGAGAAAAAAAGACCAAAGTTTCTTCACTTTTGGAAAGGCAGTAGTTCTTTACAACTGTGTTATTTTCCATGTGTCCTTAAAATGTTTTCTTGTCACTTTGATTAAATATAAAACCAACTACTGCTTCTCAGGCAACCACAATTCTATCCTAAGCAAGTGCCCAAATTTCTGACAACTATTTTGATTTCAGCTTTCCAAAATCTACACTAAAACTTATAAAAAGTCCACTTAAAGTTTTCTTTGAGATTTTCCAGTCAGCTCCTGGAAAATCACACATACTTCCTTTTACTCTTTATGTAAAGGGAGAAGCTAGAAATCATTAGGTTAGTTTGATGTGCTGTGCTGTTGTAAGAATTGCAGAGAAAATTGTCAGGTCGGAAGATATGCTCAGTCTTTCCTAAGTTTATAGAGGTAAAGTATTATTAATATAACTATTTTAGGAACTGTATGCATTTTGGGAAGATTCTGGAGATTTGTCAATAAGCTTCTTTCCATAATATGTATTTACCCTCAGGGAAAGTACTGATCAGTTCTTATAAGATAGTTATGTACTATGCTGCCATAGAGAATTTTAGTCTCCTCTCCTAATAGTATTACTTATAGAAATAAACTAACCACAACCAAAAATTAATCCAGTATCATCTACAGCTAGTTTTTATTTTACTATTAGGCTTTCTTGAAGACTCTCCTACAAGCTATAGGCCAGAGAATGTGTTTTCTTTTTTGTTTTTTTAAATTTTCTTTAGGTCTTGTTTGCTGCGCGGGCTTCCTCTAGTTGCGGGGAGCGGGGACTACTCCTTGTTGTGGTGCGTGGGCTTCTTGTTGTGGTGGCTTCTTTTGTTGCAGAGCATGGGCTCTAGGCGTGCGGGCTTCAGTAGTTGTGGCTTGTGGGCTCTAGAGTGCAGGCTCAGTAGTTGTGGCCCGTGGGTTTAGTTGCTCCGTGGCATGTGGGATCTTCCCGGATCAGGGCTTGAACCCGTGTCCCCTGCATTGGCAGGCGGGTTCTTAACTACTGCGCCACCAGGGCAGTCCCCAGAGAATGTGCTTTCAAGAAAGAAAGTCTCAGAGCTTTGTGGAAAAGTATTCCATCAGGCACTTCAAACTATTGACACTAAAGCATAGACTCGCAGGTAGAGCCTCTGAGCAGGCATCACTCAGATAACTTTCAGACCATACCAGTGACCTGAATCAGAATTTCCAAGGCTCATTTTAATCCAGAAAAAGTCAGCCACCTGCAAGCGTATGGGTAACCTAGTCTCCAGCAGAAAAACAAACAAACAAACAAATTAAAAAAACTCAACTAATTACATAGGATTGAGTGAACCAAGGAGAGAAATTACATTGTGTCTATTTATTTTCAATATTGTTGGTGTTGTTTGAATGTGCCATTTTCCAGATATGTATGGAAGTCCTTTTTCTTTTTTTCTTAAGCTATTTGCAACTCAAAACAATACAGTAACTCTGCATTTATAATTGAAATAATATATTTAAAATGATATCTGATTCTCAGTGACCTTGTAGAATTCTTAAAATCTGAGTCTCTTTACTTTTTATGGAAAAATAAAAATAGATTGCATTGGTTTTGTAAGCATCTCTTCTCCTTTTTACCAGTCCGTAATTGACAAATTGTGTAATTACAGCCACACCTGGAGTGTCATATGATTCAGTGATGCTCATTGAATCCGGTGTGACAAGCCGGTTTTTAATAACAATGCTTGCTTTATTGACAGAGCCAATACCTGGGTTAGGAAAACTGGCCTTATACCTGGGTTACAGGGCTGAGTCTTCTAGGTGGTAAGAAAGATAAATTCCTGATAGGCCAGGAGCCTTAGGAAATTTTGAGTATCTCTGGAAGAGAAGAATTCACTCAAATGTAGAGGCACTGTAGTTGAAATTTGCTGGAGACAGTTTCTTGGGTTTGTTTTCCTATCCTCTGGATAGCAAATAAATAGAGGTATTTAAAAGTATGATCTGAGTTTTTTATTTTATGAAAACTTTTTCATGGAAATGAATTGTGTGTTCTTGTGGGTTTATTCAATACTCTATGGCACTTGATTTGCAAAAGAACTCTAAAGGGAGCCTACAGGGTTAATAAAAACTCTTACTGGATCTACGTAAATAACCAGATCAAACCTAACAAGACTAGTCTATTTGTCTGTGACCAATAATAAAATTAATCTGATATTATGATGAACATAAGGTGGGAAGACTGTCAGAAAAGTCAGTGTGAGTGGACAAATGGAAATGGGCAGAAGTTATTACTGGATGTCTTGTTTAGTGCACAGATCCTACTTATCTCTGTCTTATTATCTTTGAGCTATTTTTACAACCTTGTAAATTCTGGATAACTGCTAGTGGTGCAAATAATTCTTGTTCATATACATACAGATGCATTTTGATGAGTGGAGGTGCAGTTGATTTCTACAAACCCTGTGGATGAGTCAAATTCTTTTATCTATTAATCATTAATTTCAGTATTCCTGTTTGCTTATACAATATATGTATCTGCTTTTAGGATAATCCATTGACCAGATGTAACATCTTTCAAGCTCTCTCATTAATTAATGAATTAAACTATATATTTGAAATTTGTTCATATTATATTTAGATGAGAGTCATGGTTTTACCTTTTTCAAGATTATGCTTTTATGTTACTGACATACATATCACTTCAGTTTGTCTTTCAAGCCCTTAGTGTCATTTTTTTCACATTCTTCTGTGTAACAGGTTCTATTCAGGTAGATTTACAGGTCCTTTCAATTCTGAGAGCCACTCAGTGCTGTAGGTATTACTATGTTCATTTTACACGTAATGAACTAAATTTTCAAGATGCTAAGTGGCAAAGTCATGATTAAATTATTTCTAATGCCTGTACCCTTAGTAAAAGTTTGTTAACTCTTCAAAATGTTTAAAGCTCCAAAATGCAAATAATTAATACTATCACTCATCATCTACTTCAGTATAATAAATTTGGTTTAATTGTTTTGTTATCAATCAGAAAGTAAACTATAAAAGAAATATTCTGGGAAAGTTCTCAGTGATATGAAGGAAGCTGGCATCTGATGTACACATTCTTTTGACAACAAAAAAACATAAATAACTGTGGAGAATTTGCTGGTATATCATTAATGGTATACCTCTATAAAGCTGGCCAACTTCCTAACTTCCAACCTTCCAGTGACTCTATTAACCTTAGCTGGTATTGTTTTGAACAACTTTCAGAATCATCTACTTTATCACGAAAAGCCAGGAATTGCTTGTTCATTTTTATGTTGTTTTCAGTTTTATTTTTTATAAAAACAGAAGCCTTGTTGGAGCTGGCTTTCTTACATACCTCAGCAATATGACTTGCTCATGCTTAGATATGAGGTAGTATTTTGAATGTCTTGCTATAAAACATTTTTCTCTGTCTAAATTGCAAAGCATTTGCATTTAGCTTTCTTTTCAAAGTTTATTCTGTAACTATAGGTTTTCAAGAACTATTTTTGTGAGAACACTAAATTGTTATTCCCTCTTGTCCCAGAATTGTATTACCAAATGTCTACTTGCCTTCAGGTATTCGCCAACTTTGGCTTTATCTTAAATTAAAAATCCAGAACAAAAACTTCACTTGGGCTTGTGATAGTTTTGGATAGTTTATATCTTAAGTTCTCTTATCCTTCATAATTGAATTTTGATAAGCCACAGAGAGCCTATCTTCCCCTGTTGATTTCTATATGTCCAGCAACATAAGAGGATCCATTGTGTGGGTAATTGTGGCCTTCAGTCTTAACCAATGCTTACCCCATAAAGTTGTGAGAATTAAATAAGTATATATATTGGGTAAGCCCCTTTTGAGCACGTACCAGATTTCAATTTCCTCTCCTTTTTTTCTTTATGTTTAATTTTGTCTATTCTAGCACTAATTATCAATGATACCGTAGACATACCTACTATGCTCATTCAGTTCTTATTAGGATTAGCTCCTCTTCTCATTTGAAAGTTGTCTAACTCCTCTACTTGGATATTTCTTTGGAAACATGTGTTTATACTTTCATGATTCTTAGATCTGCTTTCTCTGCCTCTTATGGTTTTTTGGCTTGTTTTTCTGTTTGTTGCCTTACTAGTATTTAATTTGAGTCTATGTTTGATTTACTTCCAATTCTTTCCTTTATAACATTCATATATTCAAGTATGTACTTTAAGCTGTTAACACAAGTAAGATGAAGAAGCTCATCACCCACATGGGGGAGACAGACCATAGACGTGTCCCCCCGGAAGGCCCACCATGAAACACATTGCCAATCTGGACATCATTTCTCAAAACTGACATCATTTTTCATTTTAAAGAGCTACTGATCTTATTGCACATTTTTCTGTTTTGCAAGGCAAGGTTTTAATTAACCATTCTGGGGGTTTGTTTCTAAGTGAACCTGCTACTTAAAAATGCAACAGATCCATTTAGAAATGATCTTGAGAACTTTTTCAATCCATATGGAGCATTGCTTGCAACGTATTTTTTTTCACATTTGAATGTACGTGTGTGCGTGTGTGGTGTTTAGCAGCAAGAGCACGTTTTACAAAAATAGAGCGCTTTAGAAGTCACCTAGACCTCTGCTCTGGCCGGACGTATTTTAGCCTGCAACTTTCAGCTCTTAATGATGATTAAATCCATAATGGTTTAACTTCATAAATTAAAAAATAAAAAAGTGTCAAATATTCTTACCCTCTCTTTACGAAGGAGCTTTCTTTTCTTTTCTTTTTTTTTTTTTTAAGTTCCCTGACCACCTAAACTCTTATAACCTCCCCCCTTGCTCCATTTTAAAGACTTTTTGTTGTTGTTGTTGTTGGGGGTCGGAGTTTATTAATTAATTTATTTATTTTTGCTGTGTTGGTTCTTCGTTTCTGTGCGAGGGCTTTCTCTAGTTGTGGCAAGCCAGGGCCACTGTTCATCGCAGTGCGCGGGCCTCTCACTATCGCGGCCTCTCTTGTTGCAGAGTACAGGCTCCAGACGCGCAGGCTCAGTAGTTGTGGCTCCCGGGCCCAATTGCTCCGCGGCATGTGGGATTCTCCCAGACCAGGGCTCGAGCCCGTGTCCCCTGCATTAGCAGGCAGATTCTCAACCACTATGCCACCAGGGAAGCCCCACGAAGGAGCTCTCAAATGCATCAGGGTTTCTCCACCTTTATCTGTAAATTCTTCCTCAAAATTAGCAAGTCAAGACTGATTTTTTTAAGAAATGTATCATTTGAAAATTCTTGATTTGGGATTATCCTACCATAATGCCAGTCTCTACTCAGAGTGGCATGGGTTGAAAGCAACCCTGGAACTACTTTGACTTACCTTCTTTTTCTTCTGCTGTGTTCATAGCAGTTTCAACCTCCACTTTTTCTTTTTCAGATAAGGATCTTAATTTCTTCTTCTTTTTCTACTTAAGCAGGTACTGTTTTCATCAGTCATCATAATCTACATTGGGCTAATTGATAAAAGCTAATCTTTTTTGTTCTCTATTCTCACCTTATTGTAATACAGCTACACCTTAGAATTCCTTAAACAAACTTTGCTTTCCATATGTTCTTCCTCCATTCTGTCCTGTTACTTCTAAGTTCTAAACTCTTTAATTTAAAAGCCCTTCACTTTTCAATACGTACTTATAGATTCAGCTATTAAATTCATTTTTCTCACCAATGGCTCCTTAGTTTGATTTATCAATTGTATCTTATATGCTCCACAATCTTTATGTTATATTGCTCAGCCAAGTCCAGCATCGTTTTGTTTGCCATATCTGTAAGTGCTGTAATTTTCCAAATTAAATAATAAAAATGGGGAACAGTTTTTCTACAGAAATATGGTCGAATGTTAAAATAATATCTGGGATGAATTTCTTAAGAATTTGCCATCCATATCTGACTTAAGAATCAGTGGAATCTCTTTATCCATTCTGACACTAGCACTGAATGCAGAGCTTTCATTTTATCCAGTGTTGTAAAGGTGCTGTTGTATTTTTCTTCATTCAGTCATTTTTCAGTCATTTACTCATTCATCAAGCAGTTTTTTGAGGGTGATCTCTATATCAAACCCTTTTAAAGGTATATAAAAACAAGATGTCACTGTATTCAAAATGCTTAAGTGTAATGGGGCAAGAAAATAAATATAAAATTAACATGCAGTGCTGATACGTATCACAATTAAGGTATGGAGGAAATGCTATGAAAGAATAACCTTCAGAAGCTTTGAAATGCTATAAGGGGAAAAGAGAAGGTGGGATTGTCTGAAAGGAGAAACGGTGCAAACCTTTTAGGCAGGGGGGTCACTTGTAAAGTGGCGGTACTTGCAGAGAAGCAGTGTGAGGTCAGGCGTGGTGAGTGTCACTTTTTATGAGGTATTTGCTCTCTCCTCCTTACTGTCTGTTTCTTCCGGTGTTTCATATGAACTTTCCTTTGTTACCCTGCAGAAGTCTGCAGAAGTCTTTAGAACCAATACTAATCTGATGCTTTATTTTTCATGAAATGATAGTAGCTGTTAAAACTCAATTTGCAAACACCATGGTAACCATGTAGTTAGATATATTTTCTTATTCTCTATAGACATAGCATTTGAGCTAGTCTGTCAGAGTAACCTCTATTTTAATAAGTAGAATAGTCATGAAGTAAGTTAATGAATGTCTCAGTATGTACATTTGTGCATCTTTATACTTTCACATGGACAGCTCTAACTGGTTTGATTCAGATTCGCTTCAGTTCATACACTCAAGAACACATTTATCAGACACCAGACAGCAGGGCTCCTTTAGACAGTCAATATACTGCAGGGGAGATGCTGAAAAGTAAAATTCTAATTATTCTTGATATAGGACATTCTAAGGGTGTCTTGTGCCAAAATAATGAAGGTTATTTTTCTTCAGGAAACTGAAGAGACGATGCATGAGGCATCTTCAGGTTCCCACGGAAATGGAGTTAAATAAGAAACATGTGGCACTTTCTAATGGATACAGATCATCCTGAAATCACTTCACATCTGCTGGCTAAATAGAGAAATAACTGTAAATCTTTTCAAAAACAAAGGAGAGAAAAATGTAGCAAATATATCAAGTAATACTTTTATGACATCATTTAGAATGACTCTGTATAGAAGGTTATTTATAATGGTAGAATTATTTGTTACACACCATTTTAAAAAAAGAAAATTATAAGTATAGGTGGGTTACAATGCTATATATGATCTTGTAAACCCTAGATATTTCACTTTGCTAGTTACAAAACTTGTTTTTAATCTTTAGCACTATTAAAAAAATTTACAAATGTTTGCATTTTCAGATTGGTATAAGCTCACATCATTAGAATAGTCTAAGTTTTTTTAAAGTCCTTTGTAGAAATTTAAATGAGTATTTCTTGCCTTCAAATGTGCATATATGTGAAAAAATTATGTTGAAGGAGTATTTATAGTGGATAAATAAACATTTTTTATAACTATGTATATACTTAACAGGAAATTTGTAAAAAACGCACATATATGACTTCAGACACTTAATCTTCCTCCTTCTTAAAAAAGTTTCTGGAACACACTTCTCCCCACCATGCTCCATTTCCAACGACATGCCATTTAATTATTCAAACATAATTATATAAGAATTTTTATTTTTGATCCTAACAATGGAAGTCATTTTTAGTACTTTCTTATCACTTTAAGAAGTAATATAAAATATGTATCCATGAGGGTTAAAATATAAATATTACTTAACAGTTTGTCACTACATAACTTGTTTTGAATATACATGTAGCATATATTAGCACTATAAAAGTAGCCTCATGTGACAAATATAAAAATAAATTCTCATGTATATTCACGTAACATAAGAAAAGATTGTGACCTTCAGAAAAGCCCTGTGTTGGAAATATTTTTATCATAATCTGCATTCCTATTTCCCTTACGTGTCAGAAAAAAACTAATGATTTTTTCATAAGAATTAAATAAGAAAGAAAGGAGTCAAAGCACTTCCTTTATTGTACTCAAACTCAGCTGCATATCTGGGAAATGGTAGTAGTGGTGGAGGCAGGGATAATGTGGGAATTTTCACCTAGCAGCACATAGTGTTATAAACTAATAAACACCAAATTTGCCTCTTTATCTTCCTCTTCACTTCTTCAGATAATTCCCAGATGACATCAGCTGCAGAAAGGGAAGCCTTCAAATCAGACTGAGCAATGAGAAAGGATTGCACGCGGAGTTAAGCATCTGTCTGATTTGAAGACTGAATTCTAGTTCTATATGCCGTGCTTGTTTCTCATACTAGAGACTGACCATTACTAAATATTAGGATGTGTGATAAAATTCTGGCCTACTATGAATTTTCAACCAAAGGAAAGAAAACCATTTCAGGAAACTGCCAATATATCAGTAAGATACTGAAATTTAATGATATAATTTGTGTTATAACATTTTGAAGGGATATTAGAGGCCAGAGTCAAACTCATTTTCAGATGCAGAGGCAGTTAACAATGAGTTAATGACTTGTTCAGGGTCATTGTTAGCTTTTATTAGATGTAAATTGCATATTTTATTTAGTTTCCTAGCTCTTGTATGCCTAGTGGTACTTCTTGACTTTTTTCCCCACTATGATATAAGATTATTCATATATTGGATGGGGAGTTCCTAGCAGTGAGGTAATCCTGCCCCCAGGAGAGAACACAGTGGTAATGAGATGCAGTTGGGAGGATGGGTCTAGTTCAGAAATTCCCCTTTCCCTTCTTCAAGTTCAGATTGAAGGGACTTTTTGTGAGAATTAAGTGTTGTAGACTAGGGTTTTCATTAATTCCCAGCATTCTGAGGGAATTTACAGGAGTGATATGTTATATTGTAACAAAGAAATTATGGGCTATAAACATCCTGCCCGCAGTACCCTTTAAGATATAGCCTGAGAGAGAGAGAGAGAGAGTGGGGACGGCGTGGTGGGGGGGAAGGAGAGTGTAAATAAAGGGGCAGAAGTCCAATTGCAAGCTGCCTGGACATGTTTTTTATGCTAAGTGAATGGCACTCAGTATCCACTCCCTCCTGAGTATCTCTTCAGCATTGCACAGAAGCAGAGCCTATCCACTCCATAGTCACAAGAGAAATGGAGGACAAATAGTTCTTTTGTTAAATCCTTATGACCTTTTTAGTAATCTCTTTAATTATTTTAATAGGAAAAGTAAAAGATTTGAAAATAGGCATAAGAAATTCACGGAAAGAAGTGTCAAAGAATCTCAAGAGTAGAGTGGTATGTAAAGAATTTCTTACCAATTTCTAGTACTTAAGTCTGGTCTCTTGTTTCATAGCTATAACAAGTTTAATCACAGTGGCAGTGGAATAGAGGTCATTTTATCTGGTATAAATAGGATGGAAACTCTGTCCCATTACCCACATCCCCAAGGAAGTGATCTGATTACCTTTGAGTCGGAACAGAGGGGGGTAGATGGGATGGAGCACAGGAAGCCAGCTGTTAAGGCATCTCCAGATCACTGAGTATCAGTGTCTTTGCCATCTTGTTAGAAAATGACAGCCTTATTTTGTTCACTTTTCTTTATATTGCCTCGTTGCAATCTGCCTGTGACTTTTAAAAATTTTTTGCCAGAGTTACTCTATGATCTGTGGCGAATTAGTATCTCTTCTTGGATTTTCTGGGAACTCCCCGAGTATGGAGGATAATAATGTGTCTGATAATCGGATTTTTGGCAGTGTATGGAGGTTGATTAGGTTTTAACTTTCTCTTCCATTCCCTTTCATTAGAATTTTGTTTTAAAACTCCCAGGGAAGAGAAGTTAAAATATTTTACTCCAAGATTTCAATATATAAAAAGGTTGCTATAGCATAGCTACTGCTTAGTTAAATATAGGGGCTTAAAGAAGAAAGAACATCAACTCTATATTTGGTTAAAACAAAGAATCTAGATATATTTAGAATGATAAATTAGACTTGGACACTTCTAAGGCAAACTGAAAGTTATAGTTCTTTATGGTCTCTATTCTTTAGGGATTACCAGTATATATTTTTACCTAGTATCTCTACAAGAACCCTGATCTTCTGGCTGTTAGCTAAGAAAGGGTTCGTTGGGAAGAAGGGATTAGGTATTTATTGAACATCTCCACTGTGCCAGGTACTGTATTATATGTTTTACATTTAAGAAAAATGAATACAGTAATTTTATGAGGTGTGTGTTCTTTATTTTTTAGACCACACATGTGTACGCACACATACACAAGACACAAAAGACTTAGAAATTAAGAAAATTAAATATATATTACCCCTAGGACATGAAGTACTTTTTGAGACTTTAAGATTCTTCATCTCTACCATTTATGAGGTGTGATCACTAGATCTTATCTGATTATTTGAAGTTCTGATGGAAAAGAAAAAGGTTTCTGACATAATCTTTAGACTGTTACCAACAGCTCACTGAAATTGGTGGCAGAGGAAGAGGGAGAATTTTTTCACAGCCAGTCCTTCTGTGATACTGAAGGATGCAGCTTGAGAAGTTGTTCTCTGATTTAACCAAATGTGTCAGTCACTGATCTCTATACAGTCAGAGAGCAGGGGATGAGGATAGGGGGCATAACTGAATTGCTTTCAATTCTCTTCAAGCCTTTCCAACTCCGGGGCAAAACCTCTTTCCTCCAGGTAGCCATCTTTTCTTAAGGCATACCTCTTAACTGGGCTTCTCACAACTACATGGTGCTCCTCTGATCCAATTTCTATACTATAGATATTCCCAAATGATATTTTTAAAACTTAAATCCAGTCATGTTACTCACTTACTTTTTAACCTTCTAGTGACTTCTCATTGTCATTAGGATGAAGTTAAACATTCTTAAACTGTTTTATTAGCCCTTATATCATCTGACCACTGTAATCTGGGAAATGAGGGATAATTTTCAGGAGAAAAGTGAATGGGTAATATCACCAGATGCAAAACAAATATTTCTGTGTAAATATATTGAAGTCTATAATTTGCAATAAATACCCTTAAGTTTTTTACCTTATAGGAAAGTTCACTTGCTCTTTAGAGATTTTGAAGAATTTTAGGGAATGCCTGAATTTTTTTCTGACTTGTTTTTTTAAAAAATATCTGATTCCAAAGCTCAGGAAGCAGTATGTGTTAGCAAACCTCAGACTATTGCTTTGAAACCGTTTTACAAAACTCTTTCTGACTAAAAGTTACTCAGTTATATATGAGTATAAAGGAGAAATATAGAGCATAAAATATATTGTGTTCTTACTCATCAAAGGAAAATCATCAGTACCTTTTCTTAGAATGGAAACATGACATATGATAACATTCACACATGCTGTTCATGTTTCTATTATATGTTGGAAGGACTATTTGAAATGAAGGAAATATAGATAAATAAAATTACTATGTAGGACTAACCACTTTGAGTTATTTCCAACCAATTTTCAGTTCATGGTCTGCTTGTATCTCTCTGCTAATATACTTTGATAAGACAGAGTTCTTCTCAGTGATTGCTATGACTTTGATTCAGCACAGCAAAGACAAGCTAGTTGGGATAAATGTATATTCAATTTTTTTCTGTTTGCTAAAGATCATAGAGTTACACTTGTAATGGGTGGTTCCTGCCTCTCTCAGTTAAATCAGCACGATTGAAGTATTCTTTGCTGTTTTAAATAACATCTTGGGCAGGCTATGTACCTGCTGACAAACATAGTTGGGAAATACATTTGACATAATCTTCTATACTGTTCAATTATAAAAATGAGGAATTTTATTTCTTGAGTTACTACTTTGGATCCCCCAAATCCAAGTCACTCTTTTGTAAGAAGATATAAGTGTTAGACTATTTATTTCATCTACGACGTACTAGAAAGACTAGTCAGAAGACATGATTGAATCATCACTCTGCTACTTAACAACTGAATAACCTGTGCTAAGTTGCTTAAATGATTTTTGCTTCAGTTTTTCCAGCCATGCAATGGGGAAGTAGAGTTAGTTTCTGAGAATTTTGAAAGGATTAATAGATGATTTACTTGAAAGTGTTTTAGCTTTTAGCTTCAGTTTTTCCAGCCATGCAATGGGGAAGTAGAGTTAGTTTCTGAGAATTTTGAAAGGATTAATAGATGATTTACTTCAAAGTGTTTTGTACATAGCAAAGAGCTATTTTTGTTATTATTTGAGAGCTTTAGGCAACAATTTATAGTGTTTTTTCTTTTTCAGTGAAGTATTTTGGTTAAAAGGTCATGAGGTGTGAATGTAACAAAGGAATTACAGAAGAATAATGTCATTTTAGCTGGCATAAACAGCCTGCATCGCAGTCATTACACAGAGAACTACCCACAGTAGTGGGTAGTCTTTGTGTCTCACAGTGTATTTTACGTGAGTATGGAATATCCACTGTAGTGTTAAATCATTGCGGATTATTTTTTTACTGTTGTGTAATCTAACCTATGTCTTTTATATATCCTATGAGAAATTTATTTAACAAATTTTGAAATGCACACCATAAATGAAAGCATAGATAAATATGACTATTAAAATAAGACACCATCAAATACAAATTTAAACAAACTGCTTAAAGACAGTATGTGTTACACAAATATAAAGCAAAAAGGATCTAAATGTCAAGTGTATCCAGATCTTATAAACCAGTAAGAAAATTAAAAAAAAACTAGTAGAAGAATTGGCAAACATATTAAAAAGGAATTCAGAGAAGAAGAAACTATGGGAGCCAGTACATTTATGAAAAAAAAAAAAGAATGATGTACAAAATTGCAAATTCCAAGTAATGTCAAATATTTAATTGTCAGGCTGGAATAAAATACTAACATTCTGAAAGTACCAACTGTTATCAAGGATATGGAGCAAAGAAAACTTAGATATTAGGCTGATGAGAATAAATGAAGAATAAAGCATTTTGGAAAGTAATTGAACAAAATTTAGTAAAGTTGAAGATATGTATATTCCACAGCTCATCATTTCTACTCATAGTTAATTCCATGAAAAATGTTTTTATATGTCTAAGAACATTTATTAGAACATTGGGTATAAGAGCAAAGTATTTGAAATGACTTAAATGTTCATCAAAAGGAGAGGGTTGGGACTTCCCTGACAGTCCAGTGGTTAAGACTCCGCGGTTGCACTGCAGGGAGCATGGGTTTGATCCTGGTCAGGGAAGGATTCCCGTATGCCCCGTGGTGTGGCAAAAAAAAAAAAAAGGAGAGGGATAATTTATTTGCACTATACTTTTTACAAATAATACTATTTAGCGGTTAAAATATTTGAAGTGGACTACATGTATCAACAAATATCAATTTCACAAATATAATTTGAAGTAAGAAAATTAGAATGGAACTTTCAGTATTGTGACATATTAAAAAAATATAAAAATGTACAAAACAATACTGTGTATTATGTATGGAGTAAAATTATGAAATATGAGGAATAAAAAACTACAGTTCAGGATAGCAGTTCTGTCTTGACAAAGGAAAGAAATGAGGGGCATGAGATCAAAGAAATAGAACACAGGGAATATTAGTTGTATTTATAGTAATTCTATTAAAAAATATTGATGAGATTTTAGCTTCCAGAATTGTTGCACTAGTAAATTTAATCAGCAGTCCTGCTGAAAACACCTGGAAAAGCTGGTTTACAAAGCATAGAAAATCATCTGTTTGAAGAAACTGGCAAGTTAGCAAGACTGAAAAGTTAATGAACCAAGACTTGGAGAAGCTCTAATTCAGTCAATGGGAATCTGGCATTTGGGGCTGCCTTAGCCTTGTGGGTATTTGTCAGTTCTAGAAGAGGTGACTGAGAGGCTAAGACTCTTAACTGATCTGACAGTCTTGTGGACTAGCAACATAAAAATTGGAGTACAGGAATTTCCTTGAGGAAGAATGTATCCCAGATAAATCCACCATCTTTGGGCTGGGATCCTGAAGTGTTAAAATACAACATCAAGTTTTTTAGCTGGATGTAGGATGACTTTCTGAGAGGCTGAAGCCCAGCGTCAGTTAGCTTTAGTCAGAAAGACTTGATTCAGTTTATTTGGGTTTGCTATTTCCCCTATATCTCCAATAGAAATTGTCAAAATTGTGGTTACTTTTGGAGGGAAGAAGGGAGATAGCTAGTAATGGAAGAGGACAAGGAGGGAGCTTGTTGGTGTCAGCAAATATTTTGTTTCTTAGCCTGGATGGTGGTTACAAAATAATAATTTTGTGATAAATCTTGGGCTGTATATTTTTGTTTTGTGCATTTACAGGCATGTTGAAATATTTCATCCTAAGTAAAGCTAAATACAACTTTTAAAAAGTTAGTAGGCATTCAATAAATGTTAACTGATTTTCAGCTAAAAAATTGTCAGGCGAAATAGACAAAAGTATTAAGATTTGTTAAAGCTTGTCCTTAAATGCTGCATGGATGTTTGTTTTATTCATTGTTTTTTTGTATCATAAAAAATGATATGTTTCACAAATAGCATTTTTATTTGCCAATCATACCTCAATAAGGTTGGAAAAAATTAGTAAAAGAATTGAAAAAAAAACTGTTAACAAAATGTACATTCCAAGAAAAGACTGGGGAAAAAAGTCATTGTCACACTCATTCCAAGGAAGCAAAAATATTACATCTGGCTTGTAAACAATTCATAGATGATATTTATAATACTCCAAGTCATTCCTGAACGTTTTTTATAGGGTCCAGGTTTCTTTATCCACTATAATTTTCTTTATTGAATTCTTTTGTTTTTCAGAGAAAAATAAAAGAAAATATTATGAAATCATTTCAAAGGGTTTAGAAATAACCACTAACTAATGCAGATGTAGCTCCTTAAGCTAATTCAACAATCCTGTGAAAAAGACAGCTAGAAACCAGTATTATAGATTTTTCTCTTTGAATTATCTGGAATAGTTGCACAGAAAGTAAATTTGGTAAAAGCCATATGAATGGAAATCACATTTTAAAATTCTAGATCTTCAAACCTTTTTCTTTCAATTGCCAGAACATCTCTTTTAGTATACTATATATATTTTTCTTCTCTAAGAGGTCAACTCTACCATTGATTTTGAAAAGTCTTCCGATTGAGTTACTAGGGCATTTTTAAAAGCAGGTGTCTTTTTTTTTTTTCCCCTCTCAGTGTTCCTGATATCTAAAATATGCATGAATTTTTATTCTTCTGTCACCCCTTATTTGAAACATTTCTTGATATACTCAGGCAGCATTTGTAGCCCCACTTGCTTGGCTCCTATTTCAGTTGGTGAATAATGTTATTGATACTTGTTTACTTTTCTCACTCTAGAAATTAACATCAAGACACATACCTTGACTTAAAATCTTTGTATCTTTGTTCACTAGTAAGGATTTAGTAAACACCAGTTAAATTAGTGAGTGAAGATGAATTCTTAGACATATTCTCTGCAACCTGTGAAACAATTAGTGCTTTCTAGGAAACTGAAAACACTGATTGGTTCTTCTCTTATTTATTCCTGGAAATAAACGGAAACAAATGGAACCAGAAACAATTGGAACCCCAAAGGAAAGTCAGGATTATTAGTAGGAGAAGTGATGCAAGGGAGGTTAATAAAGTAAGGAAAAACCCTTGCATAGTTAACCAGAAAAAAAATGTCAATGTAATCTTCAGGAAAGGACTTTTCGTCTTTTTGTTGTTTTTTAATCACTGTTGATC
Organism: Physeter macrocephalus; assembly: GCF_002837175.3. NCBI lineage: Eukaryota > Metazoa > Chordata > Mammalia > Artiodactyla > Physeteridae > Physeter > Physeter macrocephalus. The sequence goes on along the minus strand of NC_041220.1, from coordinate 138,932,819 downwards.
ATTATGGAGTTCGTGGTATCATCTCACATAATATGATCTCAACAAAAGTTTTGTAATAAATAAAACAAAAATTTAATTATTTGCAAACAATTATTGCAAATATGGAAAACCTAAGGGACTCTATGGACAAATTATGAAAATTAATAAATTAATACTGATTAAGATATTTTGATGCAAAATAAATATTCAAAAATAAATTATAATTAAAAAGCAGCAATACAAGAATTGTCGTTTTCAAAAAAATGTTAAATGTACAATTGTGGGAAAATATGAACTATAAATGTTGCTATGTATTAGATTAGAAAGTTAAAAAATAAAATTGGGTCCCCACTTCATACAATATTTAAACAGTCTCTGGGTAGATGAAAGTCTTAAGTTAAAATCACAATTTAGCAAATGTTATCAATAAATTTGATTATTTTTATTACTGGGTATAATAAAATGTTTTTAAATCATAAAAAGTATAAACAACAAAGGTAATTATTGATAAATATAACTATGACAAAATTTAAAATATCTATTCTGTGACGGACCTCATAAAATATAAAAGACAAATCACAGAAAGAAAACCTTTATATTGTATTATTGACCAATGGTTAGTATTCAGATTACAGAAAACTTTGACCATTCAGTAAGGGAAGATAACACAGTAGTAAAATGGACAAAAGATAAAGATGTTCACATAAGAGGGATCGTAAATGGACACTAACGTATGTAAAATTATTCAATCTTACTACTAATTAGGAAAATACAAATTAAAAGCACAATGGGATACTATTCCCCAGTCATTAGACTGGGAAAACATTAAATTCTGACAATACCAAATGTTTTAGATATGGTGCAACAGGGAAATCATATGCTCATGATGAGAGTGTAGACTGACACAATCACATTAGAAAACATATGGTAATAGAAGATAAAATTGAACATGACCAGATTCTAAGGTACAATTTCACCTCTTGGTACCCAGCCCAGAGAAATTTTTGCATAAATATACAAGATAACAAGTAAAAGAAAGATAATTATAGTATTGTTTTTCGTGATGAAACTTAGAAACAATCCAATACCAATGTCTGGTAACATGAAAATAGAAAAATAGTGACTGTATTAGTTAACCTAATGCTGCCATAAAAAAATTACTACTGACTGGGTGTCTTAAACAACAGATATTTATTTCTTACAATTCTGGAAGCTGAAAGTCCAAGATCAAGGAGTTGGTTGGTAGTTTGGTTTCTCCTCAGGCCTCTCCCTGGCTTACAGATGGCCATGTTCTTCCTGTGTCCTTACATGTCCTTTTCTCTGTGTGTGCATCCCTGACGTCTGTCTCTCTTCTTACAAGGACATCACTCCTGTTGGATTAGTGTCCCACATTTATGACTTCAAGTAAACTTAATTACTTCTTTGAAAGCCCTGTCTCCAAATACAGTCACATTAGGGGTTAGGGTTTGAATTTGGGGGGGAACATGATTCAGTCCATAACATTTACGTATTCATGTAGTGGATTACTGTAGAGCAGTGACAGTAAATGAACTATCAATAAGGATGAACTTAACAAATAAAATAAATGTTAAACACAAAAAGCAAGTATCATAAATTTTTTAGATTTGGGAAATAATATATAATATTTATTGCTTAGTAATAAAATAATGTTTAGTAAACTTGTAAATAACTGCACAAGAATAAAACATCGAGATAGTCCTTTCTTCTGCAGGAGAAGGAGGAGGATTCAGTAGTGTTTGTGTATACTAGACACTTTAGCTCAGTTGTGGCTGGATGGTGCATATATGTTTTTTCATTGCTCTATTTTTTGTTTGCATTAAAATTTACACTCAAAGGTATATTTTGTGCAACAATTTTGTGTCAAACATTCTTGTAGAATCTTGGCATACATTGCTGAATACACTAAGATTCCCTGCTCTCATGGAGCTTGCATTCTATTGCAGTTTAGATCCATTTGTTATATTATATGTTATTTATTTTAGACTCAGTCCTAACTTGCTTTTAGATCTATAATTTTAATGCTAACATTTTTGTAAGCTGCGTTAATTATGTCTGTAAAAATCTCTGGAATATAAACAAACAAATAAATAAATGAATAAAGAAAGAGAAAATCAGGTAATCCTCACATTGTCAACAGATGGAATACAGCAAGTACATCTGTTAGTTATCTGTTTAGAGCATAATACATATTTTATTTCAGTAATGTTAAAAATATTGATTAAATACCAATAGCCCAACTTTAAAAAGTAACAAAAACAGAATATGAATAGCCAATTCAAAAATGAAGTAATCCCATGCCAGTAATTGATAAAAACATTTCATTATTATTAGTTATCCAACAAATACATATTGAAATAATAATTTATATTACAAGCAAATATATATGTCTATGCATATATATACACACATAATAAAAGTTGGAGAAGTAAGTTAGTTTTTACAACATTTAAATAAGTTATTTTCATATAATATCAAAATTGTAGTTTTGAAAAATGTTGAAACATGTAACAAAGACACATATTGGAATATTTAGGGAAAAACAGAGGATACAAAATTCTCTTCTGTGACAAATTCTTTGTTCCCAATTATATAGTATAAACATGTATGCAGAAAGATGTAAATAATGGTTGACATTTAATGAGTGCTTACTTTGTTTCAGACACTGAGCTGAGGATTTTATCAGGATTATTTCACTAAATCCTCATAAGAACCCTATAATTTAGGTACCAATATTCTCTTCATTTGACAGATGAGATGAGTTTTAGAAAGATTAAGTTCATAAGACTCCTTATTGTGGAATCCAGGATACGTACAAAGTAGTGAGAGTCCAGAACCTTAATCACTGTGCCAATTTACAAGTTAACTGGGATTACTGTTCATGATAAAAATATAATTAGCTAGAGATTAAAGTTATAATCCTTCTAATGGTAAAGCCAGTGCTGTCCCCAATGTTATGCAAATTTTGGGGGGCTTATATTATTATTTGCTTTTGACTTGTTGAAGTGGTATTCCTTACGGCAACAGAAGCTGTGAATATGAGAACAGTTCTCTGTTCTTAAGAGTCCTAGGTCATCCTGATACTAGAAGATTGTTGCTTGCCACCTTTTTTTCAAGCTAGAGCTTCCTAATCCCGTTTTTCTTCCTTCTCTCTGTCTACTCCCCCTTCCTTTTTTCTTTGCTTTACCTTCCCCTTATTAACTGTTCATTTCTAATGCAGAGCAGTTTAACTATCATTTTATTGTTTCCTTCCAAGCCGTGTTGTCTGCGTGACCTTTCAAGACATTTTGCTAAATGAAATATTTCCAAAAACAGTAGATACTGTTAATGATTACTTATCTGCTACACTTTAAATATGAAAATGTAAAAAGATAAAATATGTAGCATACAATTATAAGATTAAATACATATGACCAATATGCATTTGAGAAACTAGGAGTTAAAGAAATGCTGTTATAAATAGTCACAAGATCACGTTCACCTCAGAAATTGGAAAAACTTTAAAATACATTACTAGATGCTATAAAACATGTTTTGGCAGTATTCACTGGTGTGAACTTTACATTGTTACTTCTGGCAAGTTCTTTGGCACTATAATAAAAGGAATCTTCATACTAAATTTATACGTTTTGAGCCTATATGAATATCTTATAAATAGAAGAATCTTCTATTTTTTATATACAAAAGTAATCCTAGTGTCTCTTGTCACCATTTTTAATAGTTCTTATATCCAGATAATAGAGTTAATATTCATTATAGTCTATATAGAGCTTGTTACATCCTAAAAGTACATTATGGTCATTATAAAATGCTAGTTATTTACAAATGTTTATATATAGATTAATATATAAATATGTGCAGAGTTTTAATTCTAATTTCTAATTCACAGTAATTTCCTCCTTCAGATTGATTGATTGATTGATTGATTGACTGATAATCTTTTTTCCTCTGTTCACCTATGTACCCATATATGATCATCCTTTCTGACTTTATCTCTGAAACCAATAATCTTCATGGGTTTGCCTATAAGTTCTGTTCTGTTTCTTCATGTTCAACGCTGGAATCTTAGTACTTTGTGAGATTCTATTTCTTTCTCTCAGTTACCTCACTTGGGGCATTTTATCCTACACTGTGTCTTGCTCCAGCTCCTCTTGCCCACATAGATCTCTTCTGATTCTTTATGTCCTATGTATTTCTAATCCTGTCTTTCTTTTGTTGGCCTTTTAACATTAGCTCTCTAGCTAGATCTATAGCATATATGTCCAATATGGCCCTATCTCAGTGGCATTTTAAAGGCAAATAATCAACCTTTTCTTAATACTTAAACATATTCTGATACTCAGTTTGGGAAGTTTTAGCAGGGAAATTAGTGTCTTCACTATTTGGGAGGTGAGGGAAGGGGTGAAGGATGTGTGAGGTTCAAGTTGGAACAGAAACTGGTCTTCATTCAAATAACATTCAGAATTCAAACAACAAAAGTACTCACAGATATGAGAAAGAAAGAAAACCTAATTAAGTTGTGTTCACTGGTGCTTCAGAATTAAGAAACAGAAGATAGTTTCACTAGGGATATAGAGGAAAAAATTCCCCACTTCAATATTTTCATCATTATTTGTATTTATGGATAACCTCTGAATCCCAAGTTTCACATGTCCATGGATGTAGAAGAAGCTACATCTACAGAAATAATCTGAATCTGTATGTGCTGGTCTTCCACCTGAATGACGATAGGGATGCCATCCTTAACCAGGAACTTCTGCCTTTAAATTTCTGGAAATCTCCCAAATTGATGCAAATGAAACTAAGCTATTGTTTACCAGCTTTGATTACAGTGGTAAAGCAAGCTTCTTCACAAAGGCTTGAAAGAACAATGAGCCCCCAAGACACTGTTGATCTCACTGAGTACTAACTGCTCCAGGCTTCTTCTGTAATGTGGCAGAACTAGGAGCCATTGGTCCTCCCCCGCCGGCAACCCCCTTACCAAGCCCCCAAACCATGAATATTAGAGACGTTTCAGTTAATACACATCACTGCTAACTTTAATGAAAGAGGTTGAAAGCTGTGTAGGTCTGTGTCACACACAGTCAGGAAGCATTCCACAGCAAAATTGCCTAGGGACCAAAAAATTACAGCTGTAAATGATGCATTCCTTTCAATTCACAGAGTCACTGACACACAAAAAAAGACACAGATATTATCCCAAAGTTCCACCGGCATCACCACCAAAATATGTGACCCAGTGACTTGATGACATTTAGTTTTGATACTGGGCATATTACTGGTTCTCTTTAAACCTTCTAATCTTGGTAGAATTTCAGTCATCAGAACAGAGCCCTAATTTGTAGTATGTTTAACTGGTGTCAGTTCAGGTTCACCTCCAAAATGTTTATATGATATAGCTTCATTGTGGGTTGAGTCCAGTTCCCCTCTCTCTCCAAAGGACTTTTCAGCAGATAGTGTAAATTAGCAGATATAAATCAATACGTAGAAACAAGGGAAGGAGAAACTCCATCTTGCTAACATCTTCTAAGCATCAAATTCAAATGTAGATACTGGAGTTCAGATGTAACCAATTCCAAATATGACTAACAATAGACCTTGGGCTTACCTGACATGTCTTGTTATTTACAGATTGTTTATAATTTGGGTGCCTGTATATCCAGAGCTCTTTATGTTGAGTATCAAAAGTAAACTCCTTGGCTATTCAGCTTCCATCACCATCTGATGGTGACTATTTTGAATTGCATTCAGACATCTTAGAGGACTGGTTTTGTCCCTTCTTCTGAATCATTCTACTGAAATTGCATTAGGAATTTTAGAAAAGGGAAAGGTCAGTATCGTACAGTTTGTTCTGTACCACTCCTGGAAAATGAAGGATTTGTATCTAATTCAATAAATAAGTATGTGGAATCTTAAAAAAAAAAAAGACACAAATGAACTTATTTATGAAACAGAGACTCAAAAACATAGAAAACAAATTTATGGTTACCAAAGGGAAAAGGTGGGGGAGGGATAAATTAGGAGGTTGGGATTAACATGTACATCGTGCTATATATAAAATAGATAACCAACAAGGACCTATTGTATAGCACAGGGAACTCTAATCAATACTCTAATAACCTATATGGGAAAAGAATCTGGAAAATTTCATATATACATATATATATACATATATATATATATAAAACTGAATCACTGTGTTGTACACCTTAAGCTAACGTGACATTGTGAATCAACTATACTTCAATTAAAAAATAAGTAAGGAGGACATGAAAGAAAGGTTATACTTAAAGCTTTATGGTGTAATTCCTCTGAATCCTGTGAGAGTCTATGTTCTTGTATACTAGAAAATCTAATTACAAAATATTAGTTTCTAAGGGATGATTTTTCCTCAGCAGATATTTATATACCAGTACACTAAATGCAATGAGAACTTTGTAAGTAGCTTGAGGTTTATTTTTAACATTCTAGGTGTTCAGTTCATCTGCATATAAATATGACACTCACACAAGCATGCAAGTTTATTCACCAGAGTAAATGAGGCCCCTCTAGCTACATTTCTTGTACTTTCTTCAGAGATCAATTCAGCACAAACCACATTATTTATTCAGGATGACATTAAGATGTTCACTCTTCACAAGAATAAACACATTGATGATGTTAATGCCAGCACTTCATTTTCTGTGGAACACTTACACTTAAATACAGCAGAGGAGTGCATGACGTTTTCTTTGTGTTTTTCATTTCAACATGTGATTATAACTTTCTATTTGTGCTAACTCACTTCTGCAAGATTTCTCAGATTTAATTTAAACTTTTACATATTATATATACTTCTAGTTTTCCAAATAAGTAACCTCAGCATGATTTTATCATTGCTACTTTTTGGTGAAGGCCGACAGTAAAAATTTAAAGAAACCTAAGGACACCAATTTTTCCAAAGGATTCCAAAGGAAAAATAAAAATGGAAAACACTGAACAACATGAGGAAAGTTACGATAGTCATATAAAACTCTGGGTAAAACAAACCTCCTAAAGAAGCAGATGTGTCTTTTTACAATGAACTGAGCATTTTTATTGTCCACTGGAGCACAAACTATAAAGTGTCAATGAAGAAGTTTAGATAAGTCTGTAAACTAAGATTCTGTCTTCTTAGGGGATAGTAAACAGCTCCAGGATGTATCCACAGAGGCTTTTTAGTACTTGCTAGTCAAGCAATAGAAGTGGAAGGCAACAGTGTGGCCGAGACAACATCCGTTCTTTTCCATATATAAAGACTTAGCTCTTGGGCTTCTCTGGCTCTAGAAGCTTGCTGATGCCTGTTTGGGGTTAACATCATATACATGATTAATTCTTGAGGTTCTTGGCCCTGAAGTTATTGATAATCATTCAGTGCTGTACGTTTCACTTTCTCAAAGAAAATAAGTGATTCCCAGATACCACAGAGTAGATTTCAAAAAGATGTATTAAAACCCTTTGAGGACCATCAGACTGTTTCCAAGTGAAACATTATAAGTAAAATTTAAAACTAGAGAAAAAAAATGAAGTAGGTTTTCCTCAGAGATCTGGGAGAAAGTCAATAAAAGCCGTAGATATAAAATGTATCCCAGATAATTTAAAGGCAAAGTGATATCACACTGGCCAGTGTTGAAATAAAAACTTAATTATCTCCAAAGGATAGTCATAACAGAAATAATTTAAGAAAAATATTTTGCTCTTCCAAATAGAAATCATATCAAACAATTTCATCATACTTAGCTGACTAACTGAACAAATAAAACCCAATACTATATGTAACAAAGCATTCCAAATATTTATGGGATAAGTAGTATACATCACATACAGTTAATTTAACCTAGTTTAACCGAATTTAACCTTTAGAAAAACATGCAAAGAAGAAGAAAAGTAATAATTTTATACTCTAATTTTAAGAAGAATAAATTCTCCTTCTTCAGGAGCATGTGACAGTAATCAATCTCAAAATAAGAAGGAATTTTAAAAATTAGAAGTAAGTTGTTATGGATATAATAGCTTAAAAGTATTTTAAAATATGTATTTGATTACCTGAAAGGTAAACTTGCAGTTGGAGAAAAATTCAATATTTACAGAATGGTGTACAATGAAAAATCAGTTTTTCCCCTATTCTGATCATCTAAACTCTCCCCTCCCAGAAGCAGTCATGATAGCATTTTTATACAAACATTGTTTTTTGACATATTTTTCCACATATTGTAATGTAAAATATTTCCATAAAGGTCACATAGTTTTGCCTTATTCTTTTTAAAGATTGCAAGGTACTCCATTGTTTGTGTATATCACAATTTTTTTTAGAGTTTTGTAGTTTCCAATATTCTGGCATTACAACCGATGATGGTACTAACTTGTATTTGTGTGTGTATGTGTTTTCCAAGATGAATGTATCTGTAGATAAATGACACATTTCACCAAATCTTTACTATTGATTGTAAGATAAGCTGCTAATTTTTGCATCATGAAGAAAGAGAAAGACACCATCATAAAAATAATATATGATATCAGTTATAAAATGAACCTGGATCTTAGAGATGTTAAAATGTCTTTGAATCAATGAAATATGGTAACAATTTGTGCATCTTAGAATCAATGAAATGTAGTACTAAAAAGTAACATTGCTAAGTCAAATTGCCAAATTGCCACCTGTTGTAGTATAAATAACTTACACTTCATTGACAATGCAGGACAATACCTGTCTCCTTTGTCCAAAACAGTGCATATTAAATTTTGAATCTTGGGCAGTCACATACATTAAAAAAATAGTATCTTTTAACATGTAGAAATGACATGGTATTTCCTGTTCTAAAGGCTGCTCTAAATTTTTTAAAAGTTTGAAACAAAAAATAAATCTGATGACATCCTGACAATCAATAAAAGTTTATTTAGAGACCTTTCTAAAGTTGAACTGCAGGTATTTAAAATCCTGTGTGATCTGGGGCCATTCACTTAATTATTTTAATCCTCAGTTTCTTTTTCGGTAAACTGAAGATAAGAATATCTTATTATGGATTGTCACGAGGAATGAATAAGATAATGCATGTAAAGCAGCGGTCCCTAACCTTTTTTTGGCACCAGGGACCGGTTTCATGGAAGACAGTTTGTCCTTGGACGGGGGTGGGGGGATGGTTCAGGTGGTAATACAAGCGATGGGGAGTGGCAGGTGAAGCTTGCCTTGCTGCCTCCCCCGCCACTCTCGTCCTGCTCTGCGGCCCAGGGGCTTGGGGACCCCTAAAGTAATGTACTACTGGAACATAGTGGTTAATCTTTATATATTAGCTTTTACTATTGTTATTATCATTAGTATTACCACTTCTGTGATATTGTGTTTATGAACAGAATAATCTTAATTTACTTATCACAAAATTTTTATTCAAAGGAATTAGTTTTTCAGTAATGAGTGCATATGTAATGCCTAAGGAAAATGACTCCATCTTTTAGGATGCCTTTTCAACAATAATAAGTATTGTGTTTAGATATCCAAAGTGATGTCAGAAGTAGTTTCAATAAAACAATAATTATCACACTCTAGTATCATGACTAAGACATATTTGTTCCATTAAATAATCCTTATTACACAATTTTGAGCAATCCTCATTTCAGTATCTAGCTTTTCCTCTACTTGTACCTTTAGCTAGTGCCTTCAGTTCCTAAGCCTTTCTCTAATTCGGCTGTATGAATTACCATGCTTCTCACTGTCTTCCCCTTCTGTAGTCAGTTGGTATTCAGCTTTTCTCCATTTCCTTTCCTCTTTATTCTTTATTTCATCTTGAAAAAATGTTGAAATTTCATCTATTGTAGTTGTGTTCGGCGTTCATGTTTATTCTAAAATTATCCATAACTGGGTAATTTTAACTGTACACATTTTAACTGTACACATTTATTTTGTACAGTTCTTATTCTACATGAATATAGCTAGTAAAATTTCAAATTAGTTTATCAAAATTGCCTACTAAAATTAGATTACCAGTTATTCATTTAATCAAATTGTGTTATATTAAAATAATTCAGAATCCTAAAGAAGAGAGTGTGATATTTCACAATTGATTTTTATAAAAAGTCTCTTTATGATCTGACTTTTTAATACAGATATTAAGTGTATTTTTACTTTTCCAGTTTGCCTATTTTTCTAGGTTTCTTATTTATAAAAATAATCTTATTGTCCCTAAATAAGCACTGCACTGCTCATTCAATTCTTTTGTGTGTGTTTCTCTTTTCTGTATCAAGGACTCTCCGTTTTCCCCATTTCTCTATCAAAATGCTATCTTTCAGGATACAATACTGCTCTCTTCCTTTCTTTACTCAATGTGTCTTCTTGCTTTAAAGCACCAAGACAAGTTTTCAATTCATCAAATCTTTTAAAATCTCACTACTAATACCTTTTTAATATCCTCATTGTCTATTTCTTGAACTATAGTAGGAGACTTCTATCTGGTTTTCTGCCACTAATCTCTCTCTTTAAGTCATTCTCCATATTTCTATGAGAATTAATTTCTCCAAAATTTTCTTAAGTAATTTCTCTTCTGAAAAATCTCTCTTGGTTTGTTCATAACCACAGAATAAAACCAAGCAGCATAATATGGATGCTTTTCCAGCCTTGTTGTCACCTGCCCCTCTGACCTCTTCCACTGCTCCATCTCTCCATTCCTGTCACTACAGTAACTCCTATTTTAGGGAATACATGTATTTAACATAAAATAGGTAAACTTTTATTAATATATAAAATTATTTTTTCTTCTGACAGTACAAAATAAATATTGAACCAATATTGAAATTAAAAGAACAATAGATTATTATTCTCCTGGTAGACTCAATAGGATTAGTCAATGAATTAAATAATGATGACAAGGAGAAGAAAAAGTCAAATATGACTCTGATATTTGAGCCTGAGTAATTGGGAAGACAGTGTTGCCAGTAGCAAAATCTAAGGAATATGCAAGGAGGCAGGTTTAGGGAAAGCTAATATATTCAGTTTGGAAATAGGTTGAAGTGCTTATGAGCACACTCCAGTGGAGACAACAAAGCGTAGTTGGAAGTGTGATCATAAAGATTTGAGGAGAGGTTAGGCTTAGATATGTGCATTGAAAACTTCACGTAAGGGTGAATATCATATCACAGAACCATTTAAATCACTGAATATTATATTTATTTACATCTTTATTTTATACAAAGAAATGTTTCACTGTGGCTTATGTATGCAAATCAGAAATTTCAGAAAAAGCATAGAATTTGTTATAATGATTCATTTGTTACCTACCTACATACTTTATCTTAAACCAACCTCCTGTGCTAAAATTATAACAAATATACCTATTTAAAAACAAAGGACTAAATTATTATTATTTAAATCCAGCGAAAGAATAATACATAATGTAGTAGATTCTTTCTGATATTCAAATACCATTTGAATAGTGGTATGCAGTATTGTGCCTCTTGGTTGTCATGGCAACTGCATCTCAAATTTAGAGCAGCAAGTCTTCATTTTGTATGAATTTTCAAATGACAAGAATGTATAAAATAACAGGTTATATAATGGCTTCTTTATTTTTGATTTTGATGTAGCAGATATAAATGTATCTCATGTAATATAAAATATAGATCAGTTAAAGGGATAACTGTTCTTACTGGTGATAATTTAGAATTGGACTAATAGGCTATTTAGGATTAACTACACCAATTTTTAACAACAAAATTTTGAAAAAAATACGTATTAGCTGCCAGAAAGTCATTTCTATCTTCTGCTAAAGGTTAACTGTCTGGGCAGTAATTACATGAGGTTTTTCGAAGGTAAAGAAAGTATGATTTTGTCTAGTTCTATTTTAGCTACAGTCATGTCATATATTAAATGAAAATTGAATTCCCCCTTGTTTTCTAGCTTTTCTTTGACACTCAGATGCCTAATGTTCTAAATAACGATCCTCTACTGCTTATGGTCCTCTGTATAAAATAATAATAATTTTCTGTACTGAAATAATGAGAATGGCTTATGTCAGTATTTTGTTTATCAGGTCAAAAATATGGTAATTTTCCAACCCCAATAAGTTCTTATTTTTAACTTATAGCAAATCAAGTATATTTTGGCATGTAAATCAGGATGTAGACCTCTTTAATGGTAAATACATTATAGGTCTAAAGAGTTGAGGTATGAGGGAAAGGATTTAAAGATTTCAAAAGTCACTCCAAGAATCTGTTTGCTACATAGGTAGAAACATACTTTCTTACGTGGAGCATCCATACAGAAGTTGAAAAAATATGTAATAGAGATAATTTCTAAGATATTTCTTTACTTAATGCACCCATGTGAATTTTGGCTCTGGTGAATTTTAATACACTCTTTTACTTGAAAGCTTAATAATTCTATGTGATTATTTGCCTTGTTACAGACTCATGAAAAGAAAATCACAGTATAGAGCTTAGTATATTTTAAAAACCAAGAGTGATTACAATAATATTTTATTACTAACGACTATTTTATGCAGAAACAGTATAATTTATAATATGTAAGCAGTTAGAATATAAAAATTTATGCATCAAAATTGACCTGCTCTAAAATAAATTTCTATTGAGTATTTCAAGCAATGCTGGGCAAAATGTAGCAGCATTGATTTCTTCCTCAGTAAGGAAATAGGTAATGCACACAGCAAGTGACAATACGCAGCCTCATGTTGATGCAGATAGCCCTCTCTTCTATTTGTGACTGCGTGCAGCTAGGGAATGAACCATTTGGGCTGAAATGATTGGTTTTGTTGCCCTTCTGATTTTGCTGAACTCACTATTTTAAAAAATCTGAATCAATAAGCTATTCAGGCAATTGTGCAGATATGACTTTTTATTCTTAAGTCAATTTAACATGTGGTGGATTTTAATGTGAATCTAATCAGAGGAGAGGCCCATTTCCAAGCAGTGAGTTTCAGGCTAAGATTTCTTGTGCAGGTAGGTCCGGAGATCCATGTATTAAAATGTGACTCTGCTTTAACAAGGGGAAAAATCATGTTGTTGAAAAGTACCCCCCAAAGTCATGACATTTAAAATAAACTTTATTTAAATCATCCAAGTATTGGACATTTTATTTCTAAACTCTGGGCCTAAAAACTTTGTAATTTCTGTTTTTTAAAAAACATTTTGTCTTAAAGCTACTCTACTTATACTCTACTTATATACTCTACTCTACTTATATGATGACTTAAAATGTTCAGGTTGGGGCTTCCCTGGTGGCGCAGTGGTTGAGAGCCCGCCTGCCGATGCAGGGGACACGGGTTCGTGCCCCGGTCCGGGAAGATCCCACCTGCCGCGGAGCGGCTGGGCCCGTGAGCCATGGCCGCTGAGCCTGTGCGTCCGGAGCCTGTGCTCCGCAACGGGAGAGGCCACAACAGAGGGAGGCCCGCATACCACACACACACACACACAAAAAAATGTTCAGGTTGTTCTCATGTATTGGAAAGAGCAGGAGGTTTGGGTCAGACTTATTTCAAATGTGATTCCACCTCTTTGTAGTTGTGTGATTTGAGACAATAAAAATTACACTAAGCTATCTTTATCTAAAAATCAGAATAAGTATTATAACCCAGGAAGCTATTGTGAGGAAAAAAAATGAAATAGTAGGCCACCTGCCACCTAGCACAAAAGAGGCGTCTGATAATTATCAATTCCCTCCCTTCTTCTCACTCTATTCTGGTATCAAATGGTCATTTACGTTGAACTTTGCCTGTCATTAATATACAGATTCTGCTGGACAACAGAAGACAAATCAGGCTTAAGGATGTATTGAATAGAGAAGAAAAATTTCTTAGAGCAAGCATGTCGAGTAGGTTATAAATATTGCAAAGAAATGTGATGATAGTTTTTGGAACATCTGTACAAACAAAATAACTTTGTAAGTAAACAGAAGAATAGGAAATGTGACTTTTTTCTACAGATATTTGGATTGAACATCTACCCTTTGATTTATGTAATTTTATTGTTATGCCACAACTGCTTTCACTCTGAATTATTCATTCAACATAAGCTAGCAATAAAGGCAATGTCTTTCTCCAGCTAAACATTCTCTGACATTAAGAAGGCTGTTTAAATGAACTGTGGAGTTTTTTTTTTTCCTCCGTTTTATGATCTGAGTAGATGTTGGTCTTCAACAAACCACATTTTGGGGAAATTTATCACAGCTTTAAGAAAAGCTACACATACACTAATGGAATAGAATTGTCTTTGAGCCATGTCCTTGAATGGCCACTAATTTCTCCTCTTAGTTCCCGGCTTGTCTGGAGAGAGTGTCGTTGAAAGACCTGTGATGAAAATAACATCACAAATGTTGGTTTCTGCTGCTTAAGGTACTCCAGATGGTTGCAAGTTTCTGAAAATGCTTGTGCTCATATGATTAGTTTTCTCAGCCTATGCTTTCAAATGTGAAATGAAGGAATAATGGATCATTAGTGCAGTATTTTGAGTCTTTATCAATAGAGTCCATACTAATACATGTAGTATATTAAAACTTAACCAGTTGTTTTTTGGTATTTAGTTACATATTTTAAACCCAAATATTTACAGGTTATGTAATACATATTTTTTGCACAAGACAGCCACTGGCTGTACCACATTGAAATTATTTAGTATTACTTACTCTCTTATGTTACTAGAAATATAGATTTACTCTTTAAACTGGAACTCCTTGTCTGTAAAAAGGATATTTAAACTAATTTAAGATTTTTTGTCAGTATTCTGTATTTTGATCTTTCAATTGTATTTTAAAGATAATCCTATAAATTTTAATTAGCAATAGCTGACACAGCACTTGGAACAAAAACATGCTTATCTATTGAATTAATTAATTGTATGAGTTTCTAAGACATAAATCAAATGTGTATAAAATGCTGTAATGTATTAAATAAATTAACTACTACTTGAGACCACACATGCCGAGCATCATGCCTAGTACCTGGCACATAGTAAACACTCAAGTCAATGCTCAGACTTACTATTGATGTTATTCTTATAAAGTTCCTAGTCATCCAAAACATGTAACAGTAGCAAACATATATTAATTATCTACTCTGTGCTAGGCACTAAGTTATATGTTGTATATTTAATCATAATCTCATCACAACTCTGAAATAGGAATATTTATCTCTATTTTTAAAGTAAGGAAACTGTAGCTCAGAAAGTTGAAGTAATTTGAACAAGACCCATAGAATCAGAATTCATATCTGATTTTATCTGACAATAAGCCTAGCTTCTTTCTATTGACCAACTGATTTCACTATTAGCAGGGTCTTAGATTAACATACACACTGAATGAAATTTCTTTTTACGATTTGAATGAGTGCATTTAATTCATTCATAGCATTTCAAAATTTAGTGGCATATAACATCCATTTATTATGTTCACAGATTCTGTGGGTCAGGAATTCAGTCAGGTCACACTCCGTGGGGTTGGGCCCCAAAATGTCTGGGGCTTCAGTCAGTGGACAAGACGGCTGAGCTGAGGGCTGAAATCAGCTGAAAGCTTGCTCACTCACTTTTCTGGCAGTTGATGCTGGCTATTGTCCAAGACCTACCTGTGGTCCCTCTAGGTAGCCTGGACTTCCTTACAGTAAGTAGTTGAGTTCCTGGAGTAAGCATATCAAGAAAGAGGGAGGGTCAAAGAGAGGCATGTCCTTCTACTGACCTGGCCTCACAAGTGGCAGAGTATCACTTCTTCCTTAGTGTATTGGTTGGAGCAGTCGCAAGCACACCTGAGTTCAAGGGAAGAGGAGATGAACTGTACCTCTTAAAGGGAAGTGAGAATGTTCTGAACTAGCATTTGGGACCAGAAATAATCCTGTGGCAAATTTTGGAGGATACCATCTGCCATACTTTTATAAATAATAATAATTTTAATTAAATAAGATACGTATATAAATACTAAGTGAACATGCAGTGGCCTAGTGTGCTAAAAATTTATGAAGTTTTCCTGAATAAAATATGTCCTAAAGGCCTTGTATAATAATTAGATCAATACTGTCCAGTAGAATTTATATTCTACATATCTAATGAACATATATCTAATGAAAACATATTTCTATTGAAAAACCCTAATCAGCTATGTACAGTAAAAGTAGAAGGCAAGCCCTACTTCTGCTCTTAAATTGAGCTTTCCCAGAATGATTTTTATAAGAAAGTAAATTTGGCAATAATTAAATTATTATGAGCTATTTAGGGAAGTCACTAAAAACTTAATCTGTTCAATCAAAACTAACATAATCTAAATTTGGGCTACTGTTCTGCTCTTTTTTCCAAGTCGATAGAACAGAATATAGAAAACCAATTAATTTTAATCTTTAAATAGCAGGAAAATCCACATAGGGAAATTTAAACTGAATTTCTAGTTCAGTCATAACCCAGTAAGTGAATCTTTGATTTAGAGACTGACATTCTTTTGGGAGTATCTCAGGATCTGTATGTAGTTCACTAACACAAATCCACAAAAATTATCCTATCTGTGGATTTAGAAGTGGAGATTTAAAGACAAGTAATGTGTTTAATCAAGCTATTGATCCCAACGATTACTTTAACTTAATATATCTGTTTGGATAAGTAACAGAGGCCCACTGAAGGTGCGTCAACAAGAAAGTGTTCATTATCTTATTAACAAGCATGCTAGCAGCCTAGGGGTTCCTGGGCTGGATGAAAGAACTCTAGGTCTTAAAGTCTCTAGCTCAGCTTCTCTGCTATTTCCTGGTCTTCTCTTCACAGTCTTAAGAGGGTGGTGGCCATTGCAGACATCGTTTGCAGAAAGAAAATATCTGAAGCAAAAGAGTAGCCATGTCCTTGTTTTGCGTACCTTCTTGAGGGTAATGACATTGTTTTTCTGTAAGCCCCCAGAATGTTTCCTACAGCACTTTGTTTAGGGTTGCATCACATGCCTGTACTCAAACAGAGGAAAAGGAAATTAAATTATCATGCTTGGCTTAGTCTAATCAACCTTTGTTGCCCAGGGCTAGGAAGGGATCATGATTAACATGACCACCCAAAATGTGAGCAAAATATGGGTCCTATTAGCAAAGAGGAAACGGAAAGGTTATTGCATAGACCAGACTGGGACCTCTCAAATTTTAATGGTCACACAGGGGATCTGGTTAAAATGCAGATTTCACTTTTAATGTGCTTCCAGGTGATGTTGATACTGCTAATTTGTGGATCACACAAAATAGAAAGGACACAAACTATGGACTATAGTGCCTCAGATATTAATCCTATGATACTCCCTTTTTGCTTTGTTAGTGATGTTTTCAGATGATGTAGAGTGTTGATGATGATGTGGAAATATAAAAACCACAATATAATATGTAAATTCCTTTGCAACAATAGACCCATAAACCAAACAAATAGATGTTTTTCAATATATATAATATCATTTTGTAGTTAAATATCACTTGTATTTATTTTCCACACAGGCACGTAAACTTAAAGTTTACCAGTGAATAATGGAATAGAATATATAAGCAATAGCATAATATATGAGTGAAAAATATTTATAAACTTTTGACGCATAAAAGATTTTTCAATTGTATGTATGAAGTATAAGCCAAGGCACAGTTGGAACATTTTTTTATACTTATCATGAATTTTGTAGAAATTATAGTATCTTTCATTCACCCAGTCTTCCACTTTCTAAAAATATATTGAGCCCTTATGTTACTAAGTTTAAAAACTGACTTATCCCATCAAAATTGGTTTTGTTAAAGGATAATTCACTTTTAAATTGCCTAGTAGTTTTGAATTATAACCCAAATATGTGTAACTCATTACTCAAAAAGCCAAGATTACTTTATAGAGAGGTAACACATGTCTTGACTAAATTCTCCACTAGAAACCTGGCACCAACTCACTTAACTTCTAAACACACTACCTACCATATATCAGAAGACAATGTCTTCAAAGAAAAATAACTTAAAAATTATATATTTAGCAACTGGTAAATTCTTATAATCAAAAATTCATAATGTTCTACAGTTTTTTAAAAGTCCACAATAAGTATTTCTCCAAGTCCTCGTACTTGGAAGCGTAGTATGTTCAAGAATATTTTCTCAGCGCATCTCATAAACCTGCTTCATCTCCCTCTTCTGGCTCTGCCTTTGTATGACAGGGTTGGCCCTCGCCATTTGGTGCAATCTCTCTGCTGGTGTTGGTGGCTATTCTAATTAATGTTAATATTCTAATTAAAACAGCTATCTCTGTTTTCACTCTTGGTGAAAGTTCTGATGTTCAAAGTAGGTAACCCAAGAAAATTCATTCCTCAAAGATAGCTGTCTGATTATGTGTAGTATTTCTTAGTTTGTTACTTAAAGAAAGAGTTGTAGTTTTATAAAATAAAAGAAAAATGGGCAAGTGGGGAACTCATGTGTTTTGTTCCCTGCTGTATCCCTGGTGTCCAAAAAAGTGCCTGGCATGTAGTGAGTGTTCAGTTGGTGGTTGAATAAATAAATATTTCTGTTTATACAATTCAGTATTCCTTGTCCATTTTTTCAACCAAGATTTGAAAACAATTTCATCTTCATAATACATAACTCAATAGATATAGTGATGATACCAATGGTTGACACCTGTACATAAGAGATCTTTTTCCTATATCATAATATCCTCTTTAAATAGCTTTATAGTGTCTTCTTTGAATAATATAGCATTATTTTGTACATGTAGAGCATAATTTTCCTGCTGCCTCAATGATTGAATGTAGATGCAAAGATGTAAAGGCTTTCAAATGTATACTTAGAAAAATATTTGTGCTGACAAATGGAGAACTTTGGGATAAATTTTAAAAATACGGCTTTGAAAATGTTAAGCTCCCTCCTTTTTGATTGTATTGTTCATAGTTACATTGTGGCTCATGCAGCACAGGCAATTTCCATTTTTCTACTGTTTATTCTGTAGGCAGCATAAAAAAGAATAATGCTTTTTCATTATCATGATGTATGCAACCTAGGTGCTAAATTCCTAAATGAAGACTCAGCACCAAAGTCATAGAGCTTCTTAACAATGTCATATTTTATGATAATTCTTTAATACTAAATAATTATTTTTAAAAAGGAAAAATGAAACTCCATATCCTATAATTAAATGTAAATATATTGACCAACATTATTATTTGCCTATTACAATAATCTAACATTTTCTCCTTTCATACTGTCCACGGTTTAATGAGATTCTACCCATTGCATTACGAAAGAACATTAGATCAAGGAAACACCATAAGCAAACAATAACTATTCCTGCTGAACTAGCAATTGCTAGGTCTTAAGTTTCTTCGTTTGTGAATGGTGTTATTGGACTATTATGATCGAAATGGCTAGCTGTTGATGAAAACGTATGATCCTTCTAGGAGAGTGCAGAGTGTCATTGAAAGGCGACTAGGCTTCTCACATGCATTTATAGTCATGTGAAGTATGAACAGCAATATAAAGAGTATCTTTTTCTAAAGAGGGCATTTAAGGATCAGATGAGGCTTCTCCACAGCTTCTGTTTCTGCTGTTTAGAAGCAGAGGACTCTAAGGCCCAGAAGATTGGGGAGTCACAAGATGTTAAAGATCTGAGGGCTTTCCTGGTGGCACAGTGGTTGAGAGTCCACCTGCCGATGCAGGGGACACGGGTTCGTGCCCCGGTCCGGGAAGATCCCACATGCCGCGGAGCGGCTGGGCCCGTGAGCCATGGCACACACACACACAAGATCTGAGTCTCTTGAGTCATTATGTGGGGAAAAGGCACTCACTAACCAGGAACATTGGGCTGCTTTAGGCTACTTCATAAGTTAAAAATAAACCATTGTATGAAGCCACTGATATCTTGGAGTTTGCTTGTTCCAGCAGCTAACATCACCCTAATGAAACCAGGAATCACTGTATTCTACTTTATATAACTGAAAACATTAAATAAAAAATTACATACATAAAACAATATTAAAAGCTAAACGAGTATATCACATATATAATTAAGAGACATTAATAACATAGGCTTCTGTTTTAAAATGATAATTAGTAAATAATGATGAAATACATAAAATGCCTGTTATTGGCCAGGAACTAAACATTCGTTTAAACATGACAAAGATTCTGTGAATTAGTTATTATTTTTTAAACAGCTTATTTATTTACTTAAAAAATTTATTTATTTTGGCTGTGCTGGGTCTTAGTTACGGCACACAAGATCTTAGCTGTGGTATGTGGACTCTTACTTGCAGCATGCAAACTCTTAGTTGCGGCATGCATGTGGGATCTAGTTCCCCGACCAGGGATCGAACCTGGGCTCCCTGCATTGGGAGCGTAGAGTCTTACCCACTGGGCCACCAGGGAAGTCCCGAATTAGCTATTATTATTCTCCATTGTACACACGTGGTAACTGAAGCTCAAGAATGGTAATTTTCCCAAAGTAGACTTAATAAGTGTTGGAATCTGGAGTTGGATAGCAGCCTTTTTACCACCAAAGCTGGTTTAGTTCAGTTGTATTTGCTATCTTCTAAAATAGCTCTTTGAGCAGTTATCTCATTTTGCCTCTCCCTTTCACCACCACAACTTGATAGTAGTCTACACAAGATGCCTCCACTTTCTGGTCAAATAATCAGTCTACAGATCGTTGCAATCAGACTGTAACTCTTACTACTTAACTAAAACTAGTTAACTCAACTTTCATTTTACATAGATTTCAGAAGACTGTAACTGATAAGGAACAATCAATCTGAGAGAGATATTGTGTTTAAAATCACAATTGAAACTAACATGTCTTCTTACACTACTGTGCATAAAAGTTAAAACAGGAATTAATAATGTATATGCTTGTAAAGCTATATAAGAACCTTGTGATTTGGTTCTCTGACTTGGGATGTAAAAGAGAGACTTAAATTTCATAGTAGGCCTTTGTAATTCTTAAGTTTTTAAATTTAATTCAGAAAATAAAATAAAAAGTACAGGTTTCCCAGAAGTATATCCACATTCATTATTCAACTTGCTGCTGTATTACACACCTGTGACCATATTTCTTTCTAGACAATATCTTTTGTTCATTTTCATGCTGAGTCTTCCACCTGGAATGTCTTTTCTCTGCCAAAATCTAATTTATCTTTCAAGGTCATTTGAAGTTTACCTAAAGTTTTCCCTGATTTTTTCCTCATCAACAGAAAAATAAAATCGCACTCTAATCTTTAGTTCTCTATTTGTATATTTCTTGTGATACTAAGCTAATCTGTTGTGAAATGTGGGTACATGAATGATCAGATAATAAATTCCTTGAAATTAGGAATTATCTTGTATTCATTTTTGTTCCATGAAGTCTAGTCCTATCTGAGAGAGAATAATGCAATAAATTATCAAGCTCTGGTTGAGTCAGTCCTCTGTGACGTGTGAAGTGATGTCTTCCAATTTATCCAACCACAATTCAGATCTCAAACACTTCTGTATATTTATCTTTCCCTCTCAAATAATGCATCATAATCCCTTTCCCAAGACATAGACTATATTTTTTTAATAGATCTTTATTGGAGTATAATTGCTTCACAATACTGTGTTAGTTTCTGTTGTTCAACAGAGTGAATCAGCCATATGCATACACATGTCCCCATATCCTCTTCCTCTAGAGCCTCCCTCCCATGCTCCCTATCCCACCCCTCTAGGTCATTGCAGAGCACTGAGCTGATCTCCCTGTGCTATGCTGCTGCTTCCCACCAGGCAACTATTTTACATTCGGTAGTGTATATATGTCAATGCTACTCTCACTTCGCCGCAGCTTCCAGCTCCCGCCCCATGTCCTCAACTCCATTCTCTATGCCTACCTCTTTATTCCTGCCCTGCAGCTAAGTTCATCAGTACCATTTTTGTTTGTTTGTTTTTTATTCCATATATATGTGTTAGCATGCAGTATTTGTTTTTCTCTTTCTGACTTCCTTCACTCTGTATGACAGACTCTGGGTCCATCCACCTCACTACAGATAACTCAATTTCGTTTCTTTTTATGGCTGAGCAATATTCCATTGTAACTATGTGCCACATCTTCTTTATCCATTCATCTGTCGATGGACATTTAGGTTGGTTCCATGTCCTGGCTATTGTAAATAGTGCTACAATGAATATTGTGGTACATGTCTCTTTTGGAATTAGGGTTTTCTCAGGGTATATGCCCAGTAGTGGGATTGCTGGGTCATATGGTAGTTCTGTTTTTAGTTTTTTAAGGAACCTCCATACTGTTCTCCATAGTGGTTGTATCAATTTACATTCCCACCAACAGTGCAGGAGGGTTCCCTATTCACCATATCCTTTCCAGCATTTATTGTTTCTAGATTTTTTTATAATGGCCATTCTGACGGGCATGAGGTGATACCTCATTGTAGTTTTGATTTGCATTTCTCTAATAATTAGTGATGTTAAGCATCTTTTCATGTGCCTCTTGACCATCTGTATGTCTTCCTTAGTGAAATGTCTATTTAGGTCATCCACCCATTTTTTAACTGGATTGTTTGTTTTTTTGATATTGAGCTCCATGATATTTTGGAGATTAATCCTTTTTCTGTTGTTTCATTTGCAAATATTTTCTCCCATTCTGAGGGTTGTCTTTTTGTCTCGTTTATGGTTTTCTTTGCTATGCAAAAGTTTTTAAGTTTAATTAAGTCCGATTTGTTTATTTTTATTTCTGTTCCTCTAGGAGGTGGGTCAAAAAAGGTCTTGCTGTGGTTTATGTCAAAGAGTATTTTTCCTATGTTTTCCATAAAGACTTTTATAGTGTCTGGTCTTACATTTAAGTCTTTAATCCATTTAGAGTTTATTTTTGTGTATGGTGTTAGGGAGTGTTCTAATTTTATTCTCTTACATGTAACTGTCCAGTTTTCCCAGCACCACTTATTGAAGAGGCTGTCTTTTCTCCATTGTATGTACTAGCCTCCTTTGTCGTAAATTAGGTGCCCATATGTGCATGGGTTTATCTGTGGGCATTCTGTCCTGTACCATTGATCTGTATTTCTGTTTTTGTGCCAGCCCATACTGTCTTAATTACTGTAGCTTTGTGATATAGTATGAAGTTGGGAAGCCTGATTCCTCCAACTCTGTTTTTCTTTCTCAAGATTGCTTTGGCTATTTGGGGTCTTTTGCTTTTCCATACGAATTATAAAATTATTTGCTCTAATTCTGTGAAGAATGCCATTGGTAGTTTGATAGGGATTGCACTGAATCTGTAGATTGCTTTGGGTAGTATAGTCATTTTCACAATATTGATTCTTCCAATCCAAGAACATGGTATATTTCTCCATCTGTTTATGTCATCTTTGATTTCTTTCATCAGTGTTTTATAGTTCTCTGAGTACAAGTTTTTTGCCTCCTTAGGCAGGTTTATTCCTAGGTATTTTATTCTTTTTGTTGCAGTGGTAAATGGGAGTGTTTCCTTAATTTCTCTTTCTGATTTTTCACTGTTGGTGTATAGGAATGCCAGAGATTTCTGTGCATTAATTTTGTATCTTGCAACCTTACCAAATTCATTGATCAGTTCTAGTAGTTTTCTGTTGGCATTTTTTAGGATTTTTTTCTGTATAGTATGTCATCCGGAAACAGTGACAGTTTTACTTCTTTTCCAATTTGTATTCCTTTTATTTATTTTCTTCTCTGATTGCTGTGGCTAGGACTTCCAAAACTATGTTGAATAAGAGTGGCGAGATTGGACATCCTTGTCTTGTTCCTGATCTTAGTGGAAATGCTTTCATTTTTTCACCACTGAGTATGATACTTACTGTGGGTTTGTCATAGACGGCCTTTATTATGTTGCGGTAGGTTTCCTTGCCCACTTTCTGGAGAGTCTTTTTTATCATAAATAGGTGTTGAATTTTGTCAAAAGATTTTTCTGCATCTACTGAGATGATCATATGGTGTTTATTCCTTAATTTGTTAATGTGGTGTATCACATTGATTGATCTGCGTATATTGAAGAATCCTTGCATCCCTGGGATAAATCCCACTTGATCATGGTGTATGATCATTTTAATGTGCTGTTGGATTCTGTTTGCTAGTATTTTGTTGAGAATTTTTGCATCTGTGTTCATCAGTGATATTGGTCTGTAATTTTTTTTGATATCTTTTTCTGGTTTCGGTATCAGGGTGATGGTGGCTTCATAGAATGAGTTTGGGAGTGTTCCTTCCTCTGCAATTTTTTGGAAGAGTTTGAGAAGGATCGGTGTTAGCGCTTCTCTAAATGCTTGATAGAATTCGCCTCTGAAGCCATCTGGTCCTGGGCTTTTGTTTGTTGGAAGATTTTTAATTACAGTTTCAATTTCATTACTTGTGATAGGTCTGTTTATATTTTCTAATTCTTCCTGGAAATTGTACCTTTCTAAGAATTTGTCCATTTCTTCGTGGTTGTCCATTTTATTGGCATATAGTTGTTTGTAGTAGTCTCTTATAATCCTTTGTATTTCTGTGGTGTCAGTTGTGATTTCTCCTTCCATTTCTAATTTTATTGATTTACATCCTCTCCCTTTTTTTCTTGATGAGTCTGGCTAGGGTTTATCAATTTTGTTTATCTTCTCAAAAACCAGCTTTTAGGTTTTTTTATCTTTGCTATTGTTTTTTCATTTCTATTTCATGTATTTCTTCTTTGATCTTTATGATTTCTTTCCTTCTCCTAACTTTGGGTTTTCTTTGTTCTTCTTTCTCTAGTTGTTTTAATCATAGGGTTTGATTGTTTATTTGAGATTTTTCTTGTTTCTTGAGGTGAGATTGAATTGCTATAAATTTCCCTCTTAGAACTGCTTTTGCTGCATCCCATAGGTTTTGGGTCATCGGGTTTTCGTTGTCATTTGTTTCTGTGTATTTTTTCATTTCTTCTTGGATTTCTTCAGTGATCTCTTAGTTATTTAGTAGCACACTGTTGAGCCTCCATGTATTTGTGTTTTTTACAGTTTTTTTTCTTGTAATTGATTTCCAGTCTCATGGCGTTGTGGTCAGAAAATGCTTGATACGATTTCAGTTTTCTTAAATTTTCCAAGGCTTGATTTTTAACCCAAGGTGTGATGTATCCTGGAGAATGTTCCATGTGCACTTGAGAAGAAAGTGTATTCTACCACTTTTGGGTGGAATATTCTATAAATATCAATTAAATCTGTCTGGTCTATTGTGTCATTTAAAGCTTGTGTTTCCTTATTTATTTTCTGTTTGGATCATCTATCCAGTGGTGCAAGTAGGATGTTAAAGTCCCCTAATATTATTGTGTTACTGTCGATTTTTCCTTTCATGGTTGTTAGCATTTGCCTTAGTATGGAGGTGCTCCTGTGTTGGGTGCATAAACATTTATACTTGTTATATCTTCTTGGACTGATCCTTTGATAATTATGTAGTGTCCCTCATCTCTTGTAACAGTCTTTATTTTAAAGTCTATTTTGTCTGATACGAGTATTGCTACTCCAGCTTTCTTTTGATTTCCATTTGCATGGAATATCTTTTTCCATCCCTTCACTTTCAGTCTGTATGTGTTCCTAGGTGTGAAGTGGGTCTCTTGTAGGCAGCACATATATGGTTCTTGTTTTTGTATCCATTCAGGCAGTCTGTGTCTTTTGGTTGGGGCATTTAATCCATTTACATTCAAGGTAATTATCGATATGTATGTTCCTAATACCATTTTCTTAATGGTTTTGGGTTTGTTTTTGTGGGTCTTTTTCTTCTCTTGTGTTTCCCACCTAGAGAAGTTTCTTTAGCATTTGTTGTAAAGCTGGTCTTGTGGTGCTGAATTCCCTTAGCTTTTGCTTGTCTGAAAAGCTCTTGACTTCTCCATCGAATCTGAATGAGATCCTTGCTGGGTAGAGTAATCTTGGTTGTAGGTTTTTCTCTTTCATCACTTTAAGTATACCCTACCACTCCCTTCTGGCCTGCAGAGTTTCTGCTGAAAAATTAGCTGATAACCTTATGGGGATTCCTTTGTATGTTATTTTTTGTTTTTCCCTTGCTGCTTTTAATGTTTTTTCTTTGAATTTATTTTTTTCTTAGTTTGATTAATATGTGTTTTGGTGTGTTTTTCCTAGGGTTTATCCTGTATGGGACTCTCTGTGCTTCCTGGACTTGGGTGACTACTTCCTCTCCCATGTTAGAGAAGTTTCCGACTATAGTGTCTACAAATATTTTCGCAGACCTTTTCTTTTTCTCTTCTTTTTCTGGGACCCCTGTAATTCAAATGCTGGTGCATTTAATGTTATCCCAGAGGTCGCTGAGATTCTCTTCAATTGTTGTCATTCTTTTTTCTTTATTCTGCTCCTTGGCAGTTATTTCCACCATTTTGTCTTCCAGCTCGCTTATTCATTCTTCTGCCTCCGTTATTCTGTTATTGATTCTTTCTAGTGTATTTTTCATTTCTGTTATTGTGTTGTTCATCTCCGTTTGCTCTTTAGTTCTTCTAGATCTTGGTTAAACATTTCTTGTATTTTCTCAATGTGTGCTTCTGTTTTGTTTCTGAGATTCTGGATCATCTTTACTATCATTACTCTGAATTCTTTTTCAGGTAGATTGCCTATTTCCTCTTAATTTATTTGGCCTTTTGGGTTTTTACCTTGTTCCTTCATCTGTGACATATTTTTTTGCCTTTTTTTTTTTTTTTTTTTTTAATGAGTGGGATTGTGTTCCTGTCTTTCTGGTTGTTTAGCCTGAGGCTTCCGATACTGGAGTTTGTAGGCTATTGGGTAGGGCTGGGTCTTGGTGCTGAGATGGGAAACTGTGTGCGCCCTCACTCTGATGAATATTCGCTGGGGTCTGAGGTTCTCTGTTAGTCCAGTGGTTCGGACTCAGAGTTTCCACCACAGGAGCTTCGGCCCGACCCATGGCTCATGAACCAAGATCCCACAATCTGTGTGGGGCAGCCAAAGACAACAAAAAAAGAGCAAAGTAAAAAATAAAATTAGATTAAGAAAGTAACAGATATGTTAGAAAGAATATAAAAATAAAAGTACAGATGAATCAGTATCCGGAAGGTACCTCAGTACCACAATAGTAAAAAAAGAGGAGGAGGGAAAAGGAAAAAAAAAGGAGTGGGGAGGCCTTGGCTGTTGAGGGCGGGACCTAAGCAAGGGCGAGGTTTGGGTGGTGGGCAGGGCCTATGCTTATGACCCACAGGCTAGAAAAGGCCCAGGAGGCTGTGGGGGTGGGGTGGGCTTAGGCTCAAGGAGCAGAACGAGCCCAGGCGTGCCCCACACCCCTGTTCTCAGAGGGCAGGGGACCTCACCTGGGAGCCCAGCAGGCTTCCTGGGCTCAAGTGGATGGGGCAAACGCCCTTGTCTCCTCTCTTGCTCCTCTGGTTTGGGAGGGCCCCTCCCTCCTGCTTCTTCTGTCTTCCCCTCAGCTTCCTTCCTATGCCCCGAAGTACCTGTGCAACCTGGAGCGGGCTTTGGAGGGCAGGGGACTGGCCTGGGAGCTTAGCAGGCTCCCTGGGCCCAAGTGGGTAGGGAAGTTGCTCTCTGCTTCTCTCCCACTCCTGGATGGCTCCTCCCGCCTGCCTCTTCTGATCACCCCAGCCTCCTTCCTATGCCCCCAGGACCCACACTGCCTGGATGGGGCTTTGGAGGGGCGTTACTGGCTTGGGAGCTCATCAGGCTCCCTGGCCCAAGTCGGCCAGGAGATCGCCCTCCACTCTTCACCTGCTCTTCCTGGAGATTCCCTCTCGCCTTCCTCTCCTGATCTCCCCAGCCTCAGTGGCGCTGATCCTATCTGGCCTCCACTCTTCTCCCACCTCAGTCCCCCCACGTTCTACCAGTTCACTTGCGGGTTCCTCCTGCCTCCTTGGGCATCAGAGTCCCCCACCAGCAGCCCCCAGGTGCTCTAGTTGTGGAGAGACTCTAACTCCATGTCTTCCCACACCGCCATCTTTACTCCGCCTTCTGTTATTTTTCTTACAAGACACATGCTCTTTTCTTCATGATTATAGGAGAGAGGAATTTTCGTCTTTCTAGTCATCACACAAGAAAAAAATAATGAAATGCAAGATGTGTGTGCAGATGCATTCATTTGTCACTCTAGAAATGGTTTTATGTTTTAATACAAGTTTTTAAAATTCTTCAGCTCTTTTAAAATTATTGTCTTTTTTCTCCATGGTTATTAGCAGACACCTTTGAGCATGTCAGTATAAACTGTAAAAAGACACAAATGTAAGAAAATTGGTGTGCTTATAAACCAGAGTGAAATCCCCAATCTATTTCTTTTTTAATAGAATTAGTAGTCATCTCTTCTAGATTCCTAGATTTACCTTAAATCAATCTCTTTTAGTATTTAGTTCTAGTACTAGTGATACAATAAAAGGAATCAGTGAGTAAAAGGTACACATTAAAGACTTCTATTTTTTTCTGGGAATATACATTCTTTGAAAAATCAGGAAAATACATAAAGTGTAAAAAACATAACAAGATATGCTTTAAACAGTAATTAACAGTAACATTTTTCTTAAATCCTTAATAGAAAATGAAATCTTAATGGAAGTTAAAGTTCCATTTTATTAAGAACATTCATTAAATGTGATTTTCATAAATTTATCTATGAATTCTGAAACCAGGAAAACACTAAGAATAATAATATGCAAATAGGGAAATTGAGCAGATTATTGAAAGAACATAAGTAAAACACTTAGGGCTTACATTTGTTATATAAATGCTTATTACAATAGATTTCAAAGCAATAAAAAATGTCCACAACCTGAGTGAATGGTGTAATAAGTGTCTAATCCAGATGTCTTAGATCATAACTTAGAAATTTGTTAACTACAATGGGTGAGAAACTATGGTACAATAAATCTCCTGCATCTTCCCAGATGGCTATGTTGTCCAGTATAAAATATGTATGATAGATTTATTTGCATTCCTTCTATGTGGTGTTTATGTAACTTTAGCTGGGAACCCAAGCACATTGTTAATCTTCAGGGAGTTCTTTCTGTTAATTATTCTTCACAACACTTCAGGAGAAGTCTGTATTATTATCCAACTCATATTAAAGATAAACAAAATAGCATAGGTGTGTGTATGGATTTAGTACAGTCCCAGGGATGAGATGAGGAATACTCAAGTTTTGCACTTTAAGTCTCACCTTTTCATCATACAATTAAAATAATTTTGATTTTTTTCTTTTTACCCTAAAAGTCTGTGAAAATATAGTGTAAGTCTGTTAATACTCTCTGGAATATTTTTATGTGAATTGCTGTCAGTGTTTTTTCTCTTCTGTAATTCTTGAGATTAAAGAAGGAAAAACTAAATGTAGCCAACAAGGTAGAATTCTGATGTATTACCTTGTATTGTAGATGGAATAGAGAACCATTTAAAAGGTTTGCCTGAGTTTAAAATACACCTTCTGGAAATGTTAACAGATTCCTTAGGTTTTGGAGAATACTTACGGGGTTATGCTTATAAATAAAAAAATATGAGCAACTCTTGCATTTTCTAGGCATTTTGGGGGCAGTTTGCAGGGTGATTCTAGTTTAATATTTTTTTCCTTAATATTGAGGTGCTTGAAGTCAGCAGAAATGTGTGATATTAAATTTTGCTTGTTATATATTAAACTTATTTCAGAGTATATATAGCTGTCTGGTTTTTATTGCCATTTACATAAAATGGTATTTTTATTATTCAAAAAATAACTTGAGATTAGCGTGGGCCTGAGTGGGATCTGGGGCAAGATCTATGGCATGGTTCTGGACCCAATGACTGCTGCTCTTGTTTGTGTTTCTGGCAGGTACGTCGGCATATGTTATGCCCGCTGTAGAACCAGGGCCATAGCATAGCAGGTCAGGTCAACATCAAAAGGAAATGTGTGACCATTCTCCTTTCTGTTTGTGCAGCAAGTCGTGGACTGGTGGCCTGAACTTCTGATAGGGGCCAATCATCTACTGGCACCTATAATATTCCTGAAGAGACCTAGGCAAGGCTCAGGAGTGTTGACCAGTCTAATCAATGTCGAAGCTCCATGAGTTCACATCATCAAAAATGTCATATAAAACTGTACCCTCTGGAGTACTGGAGAGTATGGCACCCTTGCCAGGAATGAGAACATGGTGGCCAAAATCTATCAGTGTTTTCATCAACTGATGTATGATGTGAAGAGCAAAGGTGGATCATTTCACTAGTGATATCTTAGCTGAATATTTTTCACAGGTCACTGAATTGAGAAGTGGATTGTTAGGAATTTATGGAATAAAAATAGGATGAATCCCTGGATGAAGACTGAAACTAACCCAAATAAATATAGAAAGTGGGATCAACAAAGCCTTGCTTGTCAGAATGTTCCAGAGTTTAAGTTTCTCTGAGTATTTTATTTTTTTAAAATTCAAAATTTTTGATAAATATTTTTATTAAAATCTGTTAAAAGTGAAACTATGAGCAGTAACCATAATAAATAGATCGTATCATCACGGGTAGCAGGTTGGTTCTGCTTTAGTTAGAAAGGATCAGGGGTATATTCAAAATAACAACTGGTAAAACATTGAGTACCTAGGATAAATAGCAGTGCTGGTGAATAGTGGCTGAATTATCAGCCTTGGAAAGAATGAATAACTTCCCTCCAAATAAGTGTTTTCTAATATAGAATGCCATTTTAAAGCCTATATAGATGGTTCCACCTATAAAACAAATGCGTTATAAATACCTGGCAAAGATCCATGATTTCAGGAGACATTTGGTTGCTTGATTTTTTTTTTTTTCATGAGAATGCTTTGTCTTTTTACATTTGGAAAGTTTGATTCATAAAATGACAGTTAAGAGGTAAAGTAATACAAATTTACAACCAAATCTTCTTTTAATTTATTTTTTTATTGAGGTATAATTAACATCCAACATTATATTAGTTTCAGGTGTACAACATAATGATTCGATATTTGTATATATTGCAAAATGATCATCACAGTGAGTCTAGTTAATATCTGTCACCATATAGTTACAGGATGTCTTTTCTTGTGATGAGAACTTTAAAGATTACTCTCTTAGCACCTTTCAAATATGTGATACAGTATCATTAACTGTAGTCAAGGTACCATACCTTACATCCCCATGACTTATTTATTTTATGACTGGAAATTTGTACCTTTTGACCACCTTCACGTATTTCGCCCTACCTCCCATACCCTGCCTCTGGCAACCTGCAATCTATTCTCTGTATCTATGAGCTTGGCTTTTTGTTGATAATTTTTTTTTTTTTTTTTAGACTCCACATATAAGTGAGAGCAAATGCTATTTGTCTTTCTCTGTCTGACTTTTTTCACTTGGCATAATGCCCTCAACAAGGTTCATCTATGTTGTCACAATATAACCAACTCTTATATCCACTAGGAATCAATGGAGGGAGAAACGATCAGGGATTGCTTGGGAAATAAATAAAAATGTAAAAGTTTGGAAAAGAAAAAAAGTGACTTGACACTAATAAGTTATAACAAAAATCTTTTGCTGAACAGCCTTATTTGGTATATTACCCCTAGCAAAATAATAATATGCTTTACAAATAATATATCCTTTGCTTTGATAAAAATATTACTTTAATCACTGTGTCAGTATGAAAGTTTTAGTGAATATTTATTGCACCTTGCAGTTCTTTACTAGATATCAGTTTCCAGTAGTTACTGTATTTTCGTTTTTAAATTTGTTAAAAAATCTTTTATTTTTACATAATTTTTAAAGATTAATTTCCATTAAGAGTTATTACAGGGGCTTCCCTGGTGGTGCAGTGGTTGCGCGTCCGCCTGCCGATGCAGGGGAACCGGGTTCGCGCCCGGGTCTGGGAGGATCCCACATGCCGCGGAGCGGCTGGGCCCGTGACCCATGACCGCTGAGCCTGCGCGTCTGGAGCCTGTGCTCCGCAACGGGAGAGGCCACAACAGAGGGAGGCCTGCATACCACAAAAAAAAAAAAAAAAAAAAAAGAGTTATTACAAAATATTGGCTATTTTCTCTGTATTGTATAGTACATCTTTAGCCTATTTTATACCCAATAGTTTGTAACTCACCCTCCCCTATTCCTATAATGCCCCTCCCTACCTTCCCCACATAACCACTAGTTTGTTCTCTATATCTGTGAATGTGCTTCTTTTTTTGTTTTATTCACTAGTTTGTTGTATTTTTTAGATTTCACACATA
Source organism: Physeter macrocephalus (assembly GCF_002837175.3). Lineage (NCBI taxonomy): Eukaryota > Metazoa > Chordata > Mammalia > Artiodactyla > Physeteridae > Physeter > Physeter macrocephalus. The sequence continues at coordinate 138,900,713 of NC_041220.1, read as the reverse complement.
AATGATATCATACAGTATTTGTCCTTCTCTGTCTGACTTATTTCACATAGCACAGTGCCCTCCAAGTCTATCCATGTTGCTGCAAATGGCAAAATATTGTTCTTTTTTATGGCAGAGTAGTATTCCATTGTGTGTGTGTGTGTGTGTGTGTGTGTATGTGTGTGTGTGTGTGTATACACCACATCTTTATCCATTCATCAATTGATGGACACTTTACACTGCTTCCATACCTTGGCAATTGTTAATAATGCTGCTATGAACATTGGGGTGCATGTATCTTTTTCAATTAGTGTTTTTATTTTTTTCAGATATATATCCAGGAGTAGAATTGCTGGGTCATATGGTAGTTCTATTTTTAGTTTTTTGAGAAACCTCCATACAGTTTTCCACAGTGGCTGCACCAATTTACATTCCCATCAACAGGGTACAAGTGTTCCCTTTTCTCCACATCCTCACCAACATTTGTTATTTGTGTTCTTTTTGATAATAGCCATTCTGAAGGGTGTAAGGTGATATCTCATTGTGGTTTTGATTTACATTTCCCTAATGATTATCGATTTTGAGCATCTTTTCCTGTGCCTGTTGGCCATTGCATTTCCTGTCCCCGTCTCTATTGCATTTCCTCTTTGGAAAAATGTCTGTTCAGTTCTTCTGCCCATTTTTTATTTGGATTGTTTGTTTTTTTGATGCTGAGTTGTATGAGCTGTTTATATAAGTTGGATATGAATCCCTTATCAGTCATATCATATGCAAATATTTTATCCCATTCAGTAGGTTGTCTCTTTTGTCAATGGTGTTCTTTGTTGTGCAAAAGCTTTTTAAGTTTAATGAGGTCCTATTTGTTTATTTTTGCTTTTGTTTCCTTTGCTTTAGGAGGTGGATCCAAAAAAATATTGCTGCAATTTATGTCAAAGAGTATTCTGCCTATGTTTTCCTCTAGATACTTCTTATAGTATCTGGTCTTACATTTAAGTTTGTAATACATTTTGAGTTTACTTTTGTATATGGTGTTCGAGAATGTTCTAATTTCACTCTTTTTCATGTAGCTGTCCAGTTTTCCCAACACCACTATTAAAGAGACTGTCTTTTCCGCATTGTATATTTTTGCCTCCTTTGCCATAGGTTAATTGACCATAAGTGTGTGGGTTTATTTCTGAGCTCTCTATTCTGTTCCATCAATCTATGTGTCTCTTTTTGTGCCAGTACCATACTCTTTTGATGACATTAGCTTTATAGTATAGTTTGAAGTCAGGGAGCATGATTCCTCCAGCTCTGTTCTTCTTTCTCAAGATTGATTTGGCTAGTCGGGGTCTTTTGTGTTTCCATCCAATTTTCAAGTTACTTTTTCTAGTTCTGTGAAAAATTGGTATTTTGATAGGGATTGCATTGAATCTGTAGATTGCCTTGGATAGTATGGTCATTTTAACAATATTGATTCTTCCAATCCAAGAATGTGGTATATCTTTCCATGTGCTTGTGTCAACTTTACTTTCTTTCATCAGCATCTTATTGTTTCCTGAGTACAGGTCTTTTACCTCCATTTAGGTTTATTCCTAGGTATTTTATTCTTTTTGATGTGATGGTAAATGGGATTGTTTTCTTAATTTCCCTGTTTGATACTTTACTGTTAGTGTATGGAAATGCAACAGATTTCTGTATATTAATTTTATATTCTACAACTTTACAAAATTCATTGATGAGCTCTTGTAGTTTTCTGGCAGTGTCTTTAGAATTTTCTATTTATAGCATCACATCATCTGCAAACAATGGCAAGTTTTACTTCTTCTTTTCCAGTTTGGATTCCTTTTATTTATTTTTCTTCTCTGATTGCTGTGACTAGGACTTCTGAAACCATGTTGCATAATAGTGGTGAGAGTGGGCATCCTTGTCTTGTTCCTTATCTTAGAGGAACTGCTTTCAGCTTTTCACCATTGAGTATGATGTTAGCTATGGTTTTGTCATATATGGCCTTTATTATGTTGAGGTATGCTCCCTCTGTGCCCACTTTCTGGAGAGTTTTTATCATAAATCAATGTTGAATTTTATTAAAAGCTTTTTCTGCATCTATTGAGCTGATTATATGGTTTTTATTCTTCAATTTGTTATTGTGGTGTATCACATTGATTGATTTGTGGATATTAAAAAATCCTTGCATCCCTGGGATAAATCCCACTTGATCATGGTGTATGATCCTTTAAATGTATTATTAGAATTGGTTTGGTAGTATTGGGTGGGCCAAAAGTTTCGTTCATTTTTTCCATAAGATGGCTCTGGTAGCACTTACTTGTCTTTAACTTCACTCGAAACAATTTTGTTGATTGTATGTGACAGCTGTCATATCAGCGTGCATTTAAAACAAGACTTATCAAAATTGGTGAATTTTTGTGTAGCCATTTTAATATTGAAGATGGAAGAAAAAAAGCAACATTTTCAGCATATTATGCTTTATTATTTCAAGAAAGGTAAAAAAGCAACTGAATCCAAAAAAAGGATTTGTGCAGTGTATGGAGAAGGTGCTGTGACTGATTGAACATGTCAAAAGTTGTTTGAGAAGCTTTCTATTAGAGATTTCTTGCTGGACGATTCTCCATGATCAGGTAGACCAGTTGAAGCCGATAGCGATCAAATCGAGACATTAATTGAGAACAATCAACATTATACCACACAGGAGATAGCCAACATAGTCAAAATATCCAAATCAAGCATTGAAAATCATTTGCACCAGCTTGGTTATGTTAATAGCTTTGATGTTTGGGTTTCACATAAGTTAAGTGAAAAAAAACTTCTTGATCATATTTCCACATGCGATTCTCTACTGAAACGGAATGAAAATGTTCCGTTTTTAAAACAAATTGTGATGAGCAGTGAAAAGTGGATACTGTAGAACAATGGGGAATGGAAGAGATAATGGAGCAAGCAAAATGAACCACCACCAACCACACCAAAGGCTGGTCTTCATCTAAAGAAGGTGATGTTGTGTATATGGTGGCTTTGGAAGGGTGTCCTCTATTATGAGCTTCTTCCAGAAAACCAAACAATTAATTCCAACAAGTACTGCTCCCAACTGGACCAACTGAAAGCAGCACTTGACGAAAAGCATCCAGAATTACTCAACAGAAAACTTCGATGAAGATAACGCAAGACCGCGTGTTTCTTTGATGACCAGGCAAAAACTGTTACAGCTTGGCTGGGAAGTTCTGATTCATCCTCCATATTCACCAGACATTGCACCTTCTGATTCCATTTATTTTGGTCTTTACAAAATTCTTTTAATGGAAAACAGTTCAATTCCCCGGCGGACTGTAGAAGGCACCTGGAACAGTTCTTTGCTGAAAAAGATAAAAAGTTTTGGGAAGATGGAATAATGAAAGTTGCCTGAAAAATAGCAGAAGGTAGTGGAACAAAAAGGGTGAATACATTGTTCAATAAAGTTCTTGGTGAAAATGAAAAATGTGTGTTCTTTTTTTACTTAAAAAACTGAAGGCACTTTTTGGCCCACCCAATATTTTGTTGAGGATTTTTGCATTTATGTTCATCAGTGATACTGGCCTGTAATTTTCTTTTTTCTTTCTTTTTTTTTTTTTTTTGATATCTTTGTCTGGTTTTGTTATCAGGGGGATGGTAGCCTCATAGAATGGGTTTCGAAGTGTTCCTTCCTTTGCAATTTTTTGGAATAGTTTTAGAAAGATAGGTGTTAACTCTTCTCTAAATATTTGATAGAATTCACCTGTGAAGCCATCTGGTTCTGGACTTTTGTTTGTTGGGCATTATCGTTTGTCAGTTGTTTTTAAATGACTGGTTCAATTTCACTACTGGTAATTAGTCTGTTCATATTCTCTATTTCTTCCTTGTTCAGTCTTGGGAGATTGTACCTTCTAAGAATTTGTCCATTTCTTCTAGGTTGTCCATTTTATTGGCATATAGTTGTTTCTACTGGTCTCTTATGATTCTTTGTATTTCTGTGGTGTCAGTTGTCACTTAAGCTTTTTCATTTCTGATTTAATTGATATGGGCCCTCTCCCTTTTTTTCTTCATGAGTCTGGCTAAAGGTTTATCAATTCTGTTTATCTTTTCAGATAAAGCTGGTTAGCTTTTAGTTTACTGATCTTTTCCATTGTTTTATCAGTCTCTAATTTATTTCTGCTCTGATCTTCATGTTTTTTTCCTTCTGCTAACTTTGTGTTTTGTTTTGTTCTTCTTTCTCTAATTGCTTTAGATGTATGATTAGGTTGTGTATTTGAGCTTTTCCTTGTTTCCTGAGATAAGCTTGTATCACTATAAAATTCCGTCTTAGAACTGTTTTTGCTGTGTTCCACAGGTTTTGGATCATTGTGTTTTTGTTTTCATTTGTCTCTGGGTATTTTTTTATTTCCTCTTTAATTTCTTTGGTGTATTTTATTACTTTTTAAAATTAGAATTCAATAGGTAATTTTTTCTTCCCTTGCTTAGTATGGTATCTCTAAAAGAAATTTGTTTTGGTAAAGGCTGTACAAATTTTATAAAGAGAAAATACTGTCTGTTTCACTCAGGGTTTGGTTTCACACAACAGAAATCATAGTGACTAGTAAGCTTGAAGATATTTAGTGTCACATATTAGGTCTTTCACAGAATTTTTTGAAGGTCAGAATAGTAGACTATAGTTCATGCCTCCAGAAATAGCTTTCAGACCCAAGTGTCACTCTGCCCGTGCAGGATGGTTAAAGCCTCGATAACCCCTCCGGAAAGGTATGAAATCTTCAGGCATGTACTGAGAGCAGAACCATGGCACTTCTGACAGTATCAATCCCAGCAAAGCAATGCTTCATGTCTTGCTTCTCTTCACATTTAACCCTGTTTTACAGCTAAATGCCCCCATGAGAGTATTTGATTTGTGGACTCTCAATCATATCCATGACCCTAGCTATGTGGGAATCTGGGAAAGATAGAAATTAACATTCCAGAATCTGCAACACTGGAAGGCATACTTAGTAGGAGTTGGAAGCATCTTTGAATCAACCATTCTACAGACTCTGCCCAAATTCACTCATTAGGAAATTCAACAAAAAAAAGTTTAATAGGAAGCCAAAATGGCAAGAGTAACATAATGCATGTTTGTATCCTACAAACAGAGATGGTTCACTTTGTTCTCACAAAAGAGTGCATTCATCTTTTGGTGGTAATCATTTTTCCTATGGTTCAGGTACAAATCTCAAAAATCTTTTGACCTATTAATTTTTATTGGCACCAGTGGGGCATATACACGATATACAACAAGGAAAAAAATTGTGTCATTATCAGAGTCCTTGTTAGCTAGGGAATCATAGTTCAGGGGTTACCTTTTACACGGTGTTCTATGACTAGTTTTGTGCTACAAGTGTGTGCCATTTACATAGAGTTCAGTGTGAGTGGTGTCTAAATAGTACCCTGAATTTGGGCATTGAGGCAGTTCTTATAATCTTCCCATGGTTACTTATGACTTCTTTCATCCACTGACCTTTATATTTTCCTTTGCTCTCAGCAAAATACCAACTCAGGGCTCTGCGCTTGATAGGGTGACTCAAAACCCTTATTCCTAAAACTTTTGAGCTTTAGTATTCCTGCCTGTATTGAGTTGATATAGATTCCCACTAACTTTGACCGTTGGATGTACAGTACCAAAGGTACCCTAGAGAATCCTCTAGAATCCATCTGTTCTCTTTTTTTCTATTATGTAGCAGAAACCCAAACTCCCCTTGATAATAGGGATTGATCACCCACGTCAGTGTAGTAAACTCTTCTCTTACCCTGACTCAGAGACTCAAAAAGTTCAAATGGCTAGGATGGAAGTCTTGACTTTAAGCTAAATGGAACAATTATTGTGCTCCTGGGTAGAAACTTTATTCTGTTAGAACTAGATCTCTAAACTAACAGAGGTGAAAGTATAAAAATGGGGAAATAAATGTGAAGGGAAACTGGAGAGACAGGTGAGAGGAACTACTTTCCTTTCCATCTCTTGGTTCCTGTACCTATGTATTCCAACTAAAGGAGAAATGGTATCATATATTGTTTGCAGATTCAGGTAAATATATATTGCATCCTATAGGGTAGGTCCGAGCACCTACTAGATCTTAATATTTAACTGGTGCTATGATCAATTCTTCAGTAATAAATAATATTGGAAGTGGTAACTGGCCATATGGTAGAGAGAAAGTTGTATACATTCCTTGTTAAATATGTTGTGATAAATTTCAAATAGATCTGAGATTAAAAATAAATGTAGAAGTATTAAAAATAATCGTAATAGTAAATTGAAATTGTTTACAACCTAGGTGTAGGGAGGATTTTTCTAGCCATAACTTTTATCCTACTTGAAGGAACTAAAGAAAACAGTGTAGAACATAACTTTGACAGTGTAGAACATAAAAAAGACATTTGCATGGGAAGCAATACCCAAAGAGGAGTACACAAAAATAAAAATAAGATTTGACAAACTGGAAAATATACTTTCATAATATAAATGAAGATTTAATACTCCTAATGGATGAAGAGAGCCTACTAATTAAGAAGGAAAAGATAAATAACCCAACACAAAGATGTGCAAAGGAAAGCCCAGTTACAAAGGAAAGAAATAAAAACTGACAATTTTATGATATTCCTGCTAAACTAAAATAGGATAATTACAGCAAAATAAAAATGAATAATTAATAAATGGATTTCAACCCATCATATATACAAAAAGTCCATGAGTTTTATCCAAAAAAAGAGATAAAACTTTATGGTCAACAGTGGACATTTCTGAGGACAAAGTCCTAGGCTATACAGCTACTAACTAATAGAATTTTTTTTTTCATATTGACTTTCAGGAAATCAGAAATAAATTTGCAACTTAACCTTAGCAACTTATCTTTCCTTTGATCCAACTTACTATTTCTATGTTTTTGTGATTCATTAAATGCTCATACATATTTTTTGTAAGCCATTTCTCTTCATTTGTGTAAGAAGATAACACCTTATAAAATAATATTTTTCTCAATATATGTGACTATATACATCCACTAATGTGAGTAAAATGAGAGGCTGAATGGACAGAGAGTGTGAGGATAAATAGGGATAAGATGCTTCCCATATGGAGGGTATAGCTATTTGTGTAGCAGATTAATAGGTAGGGGTGAAGACTGAGGAAAGAGAAATGTCAGGTCACGTTTGGGAGTTACAGACATATTTCATGTTAGCAACCAATGATCATTTGGTTCAGTGAGAGTGGCCAGTATAAGTCAGTCTTCCAAGAAAGAAAAAGTTGAAAGAGGAATGTAATGGTGCCATGAAAGATTATTTGGCCTGAATGTTACTGGATATAAGCAAAGTAGCAAAGAGGAAATAAATGAGTTATCATATTTAGCAGTGAAATAACTTACAGCAGCATTCTCTGTGCAGAACAAAACTGATTAATCAGATTTATTCAGCAATTTCTCTCTCTTTCTCTCTCTCTGTCACACATACACACTTTTAATATTGTGACAATTTATCTACAATTTAAAAAACTATATTTAATGGCAAATACATCAGAAAAGGGTGATAAAGATGTGTTATCTTCAGAAAAGTAGTATATAAACTATTGAGAAGTATTGAAGAAGTTAATGTCAAGAGAAATGGATAGATATAAATAAGTTACCTATTGATATATATAAATGTTAATAAACCATGGAAATTATAGTGAGTAAAAGGTACATAAATAAGAGAGTGTTATCTATAGCTTTCGTAAAGAACACTGAAATTAATTTTCAGTGCAATCTACGAAAGGAGGTGTAATTTGAATGCAGAAGATAAAAGGAGGAAAAAAATATAAACCCTGGAAATTAGAATAAAACAAAGAAGAAAATTGGGATATCAATCCAAGGAGCTCAACTGATAATTTCATGAAATTGTAGATATGGAGATGTAAAGTGGGGTCTAGAAAAGATTTAGAGATGTGAATAAAGATGGAAGGGAGAGTATAAAGTAAATGTATTCTATCATGGGATGTAATCAACTGTTTAATCTCTTTACCATATGCCCCATTAGATTATGTTGACAACTGAAAGCACATTTATCTAAATCTTTAAAGTATTTAGACATTAACCAATATAATGAGTCATCTAAATTGTACATTGCAAATAAAAATTAGATCAACCATTTAAACTGAGGCAATAAGAAATGACATTAAATTATTCAATGACAAATAACTCTATCCAGTTAAATGTCATACACATTTTTAAGAAATTCCCTTGTCAGAAAGTTAGCTAACTGCTGAAATGATAAATAGTATGATAAATTCAGAAAAAGGTCAATTAGTAATCTACTGTTTTTGAAAGCAACATCTTCTGGCATTTATTCCATTATAGTTGTGTTATTCCCTTTTATTTATAGAATGAAGATGGGTAGCTTTCATGACATACACATCTCTCATTCAGACTAACCAGAAGTTATGTTTGAAATTTACATCTAAAGAAATCATAATATAGTTCTATTCAAATCCTTTCCTTTTAAGTGGCAATATAGAAAATTGGGTGCTAAACATACTTGGAAGGAAAAAATAATATTTGTGACCCAGAATTTAGCACATTAAAGAGTTCATTACAATAATATGTAGTCAAGTCTGTTTTGAATATATTTAGCAAACGCCAAACTATTTTTTAATTCACTTAAATGCGTTTCAGTTGTAATCATGACAACTGATTCAAAAGAATTGTCCAAAGACACAAGAATAGGATGTTATGCTATTATAGAGGGAGAATTGGAGTAATTCTGAATGGTGATTTTCTTTGCAGTGTGAAAAGATTGCACTGTTCCCATTTTATGGTTATTAGTGAAATTGTGTTAAAATGAATAATACTCATCTCCCAAAGATATCCATATCCTAATACCTGAAACCTGTTAATACAGTAAACAGGTCCAAAGGTACTTTGCAGATGTGATTAAGATGATAGAATTTGAGTTAGGTTGTTATGGGGTCCAATCCAATCACAGGAGCCCTTAAAGTGAAGTACCTTTTCCTGCTGAGGTTGAGAGAGAGATGATGAAGCAGAATGGGAGGCAGAGGAGACAGAGAATTGTGAGAGGCATTCCACCCACTGTTTCTAGTTCTGAAATGTAGAGACCCACTTATAAGTACAGGGAAAGAGGCCCCTGGGAGCCAAGGTGGGTCTCAGGTGACAGCCAGCAAGGAAACAGGACCTCAGCTGCAAGGTGCAATTCTGTCAACAACTTGAATGAGCTTGGAAACAGATTCTTCCTGAGGGCCTCCAGAGAGGAGCACAGCTCTGCTGAAATCTTGATTTTGGCCTTGTGAGACAGAGCAGAAAAACCAGCCAAAGAATGCCAGACTTCTGACCTACCAAACTGTGAGAAATAAATTTGTGTCGTTTTAAGTGTCAAAATGTTTGGTAATTAGGTACAGTACTAATAGGAAAATAATATGTTTCTTCAGCTTATGTGAATTTCTTATATCAAAATGTATTTTCTACTGGATAAAATTTTAAGGGGGTATTGGTACATATTATAATCTTGAATTATTTGCTATAAAATGCCTGTTATTTAACTACCTATATAACATAGTTTTATAAGGGCTGAAAGATAGTGTAATGGAATAGAAATAAAAGTTTTAAAACTTTTCAATAACAGTTAAACAACTTAGCTCTGTTAATTATCGCACAAATTTCTAATCTTCAATTTCCTCATCTGTCATTTGGTGACAATAATGTCTACACAGAATTGATAGAATCTGTGTAAAAGTAACATAACACAACTTGAAACACATGTGCATAATAAAATCAATTTCCTTATCATCTTCCTTTTCAGGACAAAATCATCTGCCCTACTACCCTAAACATAACTCTTGGTGACTTCTTTAGATTGAGAGAACCTATATATATATATTTATTTTATGTTTGTGATATATTTTCTTCTAATAATAGAGATGGTCTTTGTTTAAATTAATCAAAAGCAACTCATGAGCAATCACATTGCAATTGCTTATATTCTTGTGGATTTATGTCATAAGGTAGGAATTGGAATTTTTCTGGGCATGTTTTGGTTAGAATTAAAGTTCGCAATGGTTCACTGCAGGGAAGTAATGTCTAGCACAGCTTCCAGTAATTACCTTGGACAATAAGATATAATTCTGGGGAATCCAGACTGATGAGGTAGAAAGACAGGAAGAGTATTCAGTAAGGGAAAATGAGAAAAGATGGTACAAGAATAACCTTTATTTACTTAGTGATTTTTTCTCTAAGATTAGCCCTTCCTAAAATCACAGATTAATTGTATACTTTTTGTACTTACCTTATTTTCTTAATAAAACAAGTAGAACTTATAATGATTTAAGGTCTTTAGGAATTGAGAATAGGATATATATTTCATATTTTTTTCTTATGAAGTAATGTCTTAATACTCCTCTATATTCTTCATGTATTTATAGTGCCTGTAATATAATATCTGGAATATAACGGGTGATCAGTGCATGGTTTTATTATCTACCGATGATAAATTCATAAATAAATTTATTATTTAGTCTAAACAGAGCAGAAGATAGAAATCGAAACATTTCACTTTTATTTGGGAAAATGTAGGCAATTATTTTTATCTAATACCATATAAGCAACTTAAGCATGTAGATTTCATATTTGGAGGGAGCGGTTTCAATATTTTTTGTTTTGTTTTCATTTGGCTTTTACTTTGTTATTGCTCAATAAAGCAGTAATTATATTCAATATTTACTTTGTGCTATGGGAAATACAAAAGAAATATAGAATATGTTTTATGTCTACAGTAGAATCTAACACATAGTTTAAGAACTGGCCTGAGTAAGTCTAGTGCTCCAGATGGTGCAGTTACAGGCTGGAAAAGCTTCTATCAGCCTTAGCCTGTGAGTGTCTGAAGCTGAGACCCTTACCTCAACCACATTTTACATACAGTACGTGCAAGAAATAAACTTTTTGCTGTTTTCATTGTTAAGCCAATGAGATTCAGGGGTTGTTTATTATCACAGCATAATTAAGCCTGTTCTGACTGATATGGACATTGGTACATAGAGCTATGGCCGTACCCTAAAAAATACCTTCTCATGTGTCATCAACTTAGTAGTTGGGTAGTGGTGGTTGGAAAAATAGTGAGTATGGTACACAGTAGCAAAACATTTGGTAAAACTGTTCAGCAGTAACTTGGGAAGTAGACGACTCTGTAATAAATGGATATTAGTGGTGTGTATTAGATGCTTTTGGCTGCCTTTGTCAAGGTTTTCTATGAAAAAAGATGAACTCAGAAAACAATTGCCTGGAATAAAAGAGAGTAGAGCAAGAAAGGGAAGGCTTTGCAGGACTGGAAAGGGCAACTGCTTCAGGACTTTAAATAATAGGACATAAATTTGAAAAGGTAGTTAAGAGATGAAAACCAATCAATCCTAGTCTGGCAGCAAGGATCAAATCAAGTTTATGGCTGTCACACATTGTTAAAATCTCCTTGGGGATTAATGTGGTGGCGAGTAAATCCTTTCCCTTTATAAATGGTCACTTAGTCTTCCAGCATTCCATACAGTCCTGCTTAACTCAGTTGTGCCTGTTGGGCCTGCTATGGACTGAATGTTTCGGTCCCACCTAAGTTAATATGTTGAAGCCCTAACTCCCAGTGTGATGGTTTAAAGTGATGGGGCCTTTGGGAGATAATCAGGTTGAGATGAGGTCATAATATTGGTGCCCTCATAATGAGGTTTGTGCCCTTGTGAAAAAAAGACATCAGAGAGCTCCCTCTCCCCGCCATGTGAAGACATCAAGAAGGTGGCCATCTGAGAGACAGGAAGATAGTTTTCAACAGAACTGGACTATGCTGGCACCCTGATCTCAGACTTCCTGATTCCAGAACTGTGAGAAAATACATTTCTGTTGTTAAAAGCACACATTGTTATGGTATTTTGTTATGGCAGCCCAAGCAGACTAAGACAGGCCATTACACAGATTTTCTGTTTTATCATCACCAGAAAGATGTGTCCAGTCTTACCCTGGGAATATGGTATAGTCTGAAAACCTGACTGCCTCTTACATCGACTGTAGTTTTCTAGGGTTGCCTTAACAAAGCACCATAAACTGGGTGACTTAAAACAACTGAAATTTATTGTCTCACAGTTCGTGAGACTAGCAGTCCAAGATCAAGGTGTCAGCAGAGTTCTTTCCTTCTGAGGGTGGTGAGAGACAATCTGTCCCATGCCTGTCACCCACCTTCCAGTGATTTGCTGACAGCCTTTGGCATTCCTGGCTTGTAGAAACATCACCCCAGTCTCTGACTTCATCTTCAGATAGTGTTCTCCTTGATTGCATGCCTGTGTATCCAGACATTTTTATCTGGGGTGTGTGTGTGTGTGTGTGTGTGTGTGTGTGTGTGTGTGTGTGTGTGTGTTGGATCCTTTTTTATTTTGAAAAGTTGCAAAAATAGTTCAGAGATCTGTGTGATTTTCACTCAACTTCCCCAATGTTTAGATTTCTATAACCAACATTAGACCCAATATATGGAACTGTCCCACCTCACCAAAGCACTGTCACACTTCCCCTTTATAATCTCTTCTACCCCAGTAATCATTGATCTGGTCTCCATATTGTAATTTTGTCATTTTGAGAATGCTGTATAAAAGAATTTTAAAATATGTGACGTATTGAGATTGGCTTTTTCACTCACTGCAAGGCCCTTGAGATCCATGTAAATTGTATCATATACTAAGAGTTGTTTTTTTTTAAATTGCTGAGCAATATTTCATTGTATGGATAAACCACAGTTTGTCTATTCACCAATTTTACATTTAGATGTATGATCCATTTGAGTTGATTGATTTTTACTCTTGTTTTTCTGTTTTCAATTTTATTGATTTCTTTTACCTTGAACGAACATTTGATTTCTTCTGTTTGCTTTGGATTTACTTTGCTCTTCTTTTCCTGTTTTTAGAGGTGGAAGCTTATATTTTGATTTGATACCATTCTTACTCTCTAATGTAAACATTTGTAAACTTGTAATATAAACTCTCTAATGTAAACAGTGTTATAAATTTCTCAGAACTGCATTGGCTACATCCCACAAATTTTAGTATGTTATACTTTTCATTTTCATTCAGTTCAATTTTTTTTTTCCTTTTCCCTTGAGACATTTTTTTGACCCACAAACTATTCAGAAGTCTGTTGTTTAATTTCCAGGTGTTTGGAGATTTTTGCATTATCTTTCTTTTATTGAGTGATCAATTGATTACTTTATATTCAGATAACGTACTTTGTATAGTTTCAATTTTTTTAAGTTTTTTGAAGTTTGTTTTGGAATCCGTCATTTGACCTATCTTGTTGACTGCTTCAGTGGTACTTTTAAAGAATATGTATTTTGCTGTTCTTGGGTGAAATGTTCTAGAAATGTCAGACCCTTTGGTTGGCAGCCTGAGAGGCTTGTCTGCTCACCCACCGGGGTGGATGGGGGCTGGGAGCAGGCTTTGGAGGTCAGATCCCAGGGAGAGGACTAGGGTTGGCTGTGTGAAGACAGCCTATGGGGGCTGGTGTGCCACAGCTAGCCGGAGGGAGTCTGGGAAAAAGTCTGGACCTGCCTAAGAGACAAGGGACCATGGTTTCAGGGTGCACAAGGAGAGGGGATTCCTTCCTCATCTGCCCACAAAAGGCAGAACACTGCCTAAACAAGCTCCAGGGATAGGCGCGAGCCGCGGCTATCAGCTCGCACCCCAGAGACGGGCATGAAATGCAAAGGCTGCTGCCACTGCCACCAAGAATCCTGTGTGCTAGCATGGGTCACTCTCCTCCCCCCACCCCTGTAAGCCTGTGTCACTTGCCACTGCCAGGGTCCCGTGATCCAGGGACAACTTCCCTGGGAGAATACATGGCACGCCTCAGGCTGTTGCAATGTCATTCCAGCCTCTGCCACTGCAGGCTTGCCCTGCATTCCAATTATGACAACCGTACCCACCTCCCTCCCCCTGGCCTGAGTGAGCCAGAGCCTGCTAATCAGCTGCTGCTTTAACCCCCTCCTGTCTGGGCTGTGGAGAGATGCCTGAGGGCAACGTACACGCAGAGGCGGAGCCAAAACCAAAGCTGAACCCCAGGATCTGCGTAAACAACGAAGACAAAGGGAAATTTCTCTGTGCATACTCAGGAGCAGTAGATTAAATCTCCACAATCAACTTGGTGTACCCTGCAACTGTGGAATACCTGAATAGACAACGAATGGTCCCAAAATTGAGGGAGTGGACATTGGGAGCAACTGTAGACTTGGGGTTTGCTGTCTGCAACTGATTTGTTTCTGATATTTTTGTTTATCTTGGTTTAGTTTTTAGTGCTTGTTATCATTGGTAAATTTGTTTATTGGTTGGTTTGGTTGCTCTCTTTTTTTCATTTAAAAAGTATTATGTTAATTTAAAAAAATTTATTATTTATAATTATTATTTTTTTATTTTATTTCTTTTTTATTTCTATTTTTATTTATTTTCTTTCTTTTTTTCTCCCTTTTCTTCTGAGCCATGTGGGTGACAGGGTCTTGGTGCTCCAGGCTGGTGTCAGGCCTGAGCCTCTGACGTGGGAGAACTGAGTTCAGGACATTGGACCACCACAGACCTCCCGGCCCCACGTAATATCAGTCGGCGAGAGCTCTCCTGGAGATCCCCGTCTCAAAGCTAAGACTCAGCTCCACCCAACGGCCAGCAAGCTCTGGTGCTGGATGCCCCATGCCAAACAACTAGTAAGACAGAAACACAACCGCACCCATTAGCAGAGAGGCTGCCTAGAATCAAACTAAGTTCACAGACACCACAAAACACAGCACCGGATGCGGCCCTGCCCACCATAAAGACAAGATCCAGCCCTAACCACCAGAACACAGGCACCAGTCCCCTCCACCAGGAAGCCTACACAACCCACTGAACTAACCTTAGCCACTGGGGGCAGACACCAAAAACAACGGGAACTACAAACCTGCAGCCTGTGAAAAGGAGACCCCAAACACAGTAAGTTAAGCAAAATGAGAAGACAGAGAAACACACAGCAGATGAGGGAGCAAGGTAAAAACCCACCAGACCAAACAAATGAAGAGGAAATAGGCAGTCTACCTGAAAAAGAGTTCAGAGTAATGATAGGAAAGATGATCGAAAATCTTGGAAATAGAATGGAGAAAATACAAGAAGTGTTTAACAAGTACCAAGAAGAACTAAAGAGCAAACAAACAACGATGAACAACACAATAAATGAAATTGAAAATTCTCTGGAAGGAATCAATAGCAGAATAACTGAGGCAGAAGAATGGAGAAGTTACCTGGGAGATAAAATAGTTGAAATAACTACCGCAGAGGAGGATAAAGAAAAAGAATGAAAAGAATTGAGGACAGTCTTAGAGACTTCTGGGACAACATTAAACTCCCCAACATTCGAATTATAGGGGTCTCAGAAGAGGAAGAGAAAAATAAACAGTCTGAGAAAATATTTCAAGAGATTATAGTTGAAAGCTTCCCGAACATGGGAAAGGAAATAGTCAATAAAGTCCAAGAAGCACAGAGAGTCCCATACAGGATAAATCCAAGGAGAAACACGCCAAGACACATATTAATCAAATTATCAAAAATTAAACACAAAGAAAAAATAGTAAAAGCAGCAAGGGAAAAACAACAATTAACATACAAGGGAATCCACATAAAGTTAACAGCTGATCTTTCAGCAGAAACTGCAAGCCAGAAGGGAGTGGCAGGGCATATTTAAAGTCATTAAAGGGAAAAACCTAGAACCAAGATTACCAGCAAGGATCTCATTCAGATTCAACAGAGAAATTAAAACCTTTACAGACAAGCAAAAATCAAGTGAATTCATCACCACCAAACCAGGTGTGCAGCAAATGCTAAAGGAACTTCTCTAGGCAGGGAACACAAGAGAAGTAAAAGACCTACAAAAACAAACCCAAAACAATTTAAAGAATGGTAATAGGAACATACATATTGATAATTACCTGAAATGTAAATGGACTAAATGCTCCAACCAAAAGACACAGACTGGCTGAATAGATAGAAAAACAAGACCCATATATGCTGTCTACAAGAGACCCACTTCAGACCTAGGGACACATACAGACTGAAAGTGAGGGGATGGAAAAAGATATTCCATGCGAATGGAAATCAGAAGAAAGCTGGAGTAGCAATTATAATATCAGACAAAATACACTTTAAAATAAAGAATATTACAAGAGACACGGAAGGACACCACATAATGATCAAGGGATTAATCCAAGAAGAAGATATAACAATTGTAAATAGTTATGTACCCAACATAGGAGAACCTCAATACATAAGGCAATTGCTAACAGCCATAAAAGGAGAAATTGACAGTAACACAATAGTAATAGGGGATTTTAACACCCCACTTTAAGATGGACTTAATTGATATTTATAGGACATTACATCCAAAAACAAAAATACAGTTTCTTCCCAAGTGCTCATGGAACATTCTCCAGGATAGATCATATCTTGGGTCACAAATGAAGTCTTGGTAAATTTAAGAAAATTGAAATCGTAACAAGTATCTTTTCTGACCACAACGCTATGAGACTAGATATCAATTGCAGGAAAAGATCTGTGAAAAATACAAACGTGTAGGCTAAACAATGCCTAAATAACCAAGAGATCACTGAAGAAATCAAAGAGGAAACCAAAAAATACCTAGAAACAAATGACAATGAAAACACCATGACCCACAACATATGGGATGCAGCAAAAGCAGTTCTAAGAGGGAAGTTTATAACAATACAATCCTACCTCAAGAAACAAGAAAAAAGTCAAACAGCCTAACCTTACACCTAAAGCAATTAGAGAAAGAAGAACAAAAAAACCCAAATTTAGCAGAAGGAAAGAAATCATAAAGATCAGATCAGAAATAATTGAAAAAGAAATGTAGGAAACAGTAGCAAAGACCAATAAAACTTGAAGCTGTTTTTTTGAGAAGTTAAAGAAAATTGATAAACCATTAGCCAGACTTATCAAGAAAAAAAGGGAGAAGACTCAAATCAACAGAAATAGAAATGAAAAAGGAGAGGTAACAACTGACACTGCAGAAATACAAAGGATCATGAGAGATTACTACAAGCCAAGAGATTACTACTATATGCCAATGAAGTGGGCAACCTGGAAGAAATGGACAAATACTTAGAAATGCACAACCTTCAGAGACTGAACCAGGAGGAGATAGAAAATATAAACAGACCGATCACAAGCACTGAAATTGAACCTGTGATTAAAAATCTTCCAACAAACAAAAGCCCAGGACCAGATGACTTCACAGGAGAATTCTATCAAACATTTAGAGAAGTGCTAACACCTATCCTTCTCAAACTCTTCCAAAATATAGCAGAGGGAGGACACTCCCAAATGCATTCTACGAGGCCACCATCACCCTGATACCAAAACCAGACAAAGATGTCACAAAGAAAGAGAACTACAGGCCAATATCAGTGATGAACATAGATGCAAAAATCCTCAACTAAATACTAGCAAACAGAATCCAACAGCATGTTAAAAGGGTCATACACCATGATCAAGTGGGGTTTATCCCAGGAATGCAAGTATTCTTCAATATACATTGATCAGTCAATGCGATATACCGTATTAAAAAATTGAAGGATAAAAACCATATGATCAGGGCTTCCCTGGTGGCGCAGTGGTTGAGAATCTGCCTGCTAATGCAGGGGACATGGGTTCGAGCCCTGGTCTGGGAGGATCCCACATGCCGCGGAGCAACTAGGCCTGTGAGACACAACTACTGAGCCTGCGCG
>NC_041220.1:138868222-138882610 GCF_002837175.3 Physeter macrocephalus | reverse complement strand
GCGATAGTGAGAGGCCCGCGCACCGCGATGAAGAGTGGCCCCCGCTTGCCACAACTAGAGAAAGCCCTCACACAGAAACGAAGACCCAACACAGCAAAAATAAATAAATTAATTAATAAACTCCTACCCCCAACATCTTCTTTAAAACAAACAAACCATATGATCATCTCAATAGATGCAGAAAAAACTTGACAAAATTCAATGCCAGTTTATGATAAAAACTCTCCAGAAAGTAGGCATAGAGAGGACCTATGGCAACATAATAAAGGCCGTATATGACAAACCCACAGTAAGCATCATACTCAGTGGTGAAAAAGTGAAAGCATTTCCACTAACATCAGGAAGAAGAGAAGGATGTCCGCTCTCTTCCCTCTTACTCAACATAGTTTTTGAATTCCTAGCCACAGCAATCAGAGAACAAAAGGAAATAAAAGGAATCCAAATCTGAAAAGAAGAATAAAAGTGTTACTGTTTGCAGATGACATGATACTATACATAGAGAATCCTAAAGCTCCTATCAGAAAACTACTAGAGCTAATCAATGAATTTGGTAAAGTAGCAGGATACAGAATTAGTGCACAGCAATCTCTTGCATTCCTATACACTAATGAAGTAAAATCTGAAAGAGAAATTAAGGAAACACTCCCATTTACCATTGCAACAAAAAGAATAAAATACTGAGGGATAAACCTACCTAATGAGACAAAAGACCTGTATGCAGAAAACTATCGGACAATGCTGAAAGAAATTAGATGATATAAATAGATGGAGAGATATACCATGTTCTTGGATGGGAAGTATCCACATTGTGAAAACGACTATAGTACCCAAAGCAACCTACACATCAATGTCATCCGTTTCAAACTACCAGTGGCATTTTTCACAGAACGAGAACAAAGAATTTCACAATTTGTGTGTAAACACAAAAGACCCCGAAAACCAAAGCAATGTTGAGAAAGAAAAACAGAGCTGGAGGAATCAGGCTCCCAGACTTCAGACTATACTACAAAGCTTCAGTGATCAAGACAGTATGGTACTGGCACAAAAACAGAAATA
Organism: Physeter macrocephalus; assembly: GCF_002837175.3. Taxonomy (NCBI): domain Eukaryota; kingdom Metazoa; phylum Chordata; class Mammalia; order Artiodactyla; family Physeteridae; genus Physeter; species Physeter macrocephalus. The sequence goes on along the minus strand of NC_041220.1, from coordinate 138,881,554 downwards.
TAGATCAATGGAACAGGATAGAATGCCCACAGATAAACCCACGCACATATGGTCACCTTTTCTTTGATAAAGCCGGTAAGAATATACAATGGAGAAAAGACAGCCTCTTCAATACGTGCTGCTGGGAAAACTGGATAGCTACATGTAAAGGAATGAAATTAGAACACACCCTAACACTGTACACAAAAATGAACTCAAAATGGATTAAAGACCTAAATGTAAGGCCAGACAATATTAACCTCTTAGAGGATAACATAGGCATAACTGTCTATATCATAAATCACAGCAAGATCCTTTTTGACTCACTTCCTAGAGAAATGGAAATAAAAACAATAATAAACAAATGGGACCTAATGAAACTTAAAAGATTTTGCACAGCAAAGGAAACCATAAACAAGACGAAAAGACAATCCTCAGAATATGAGAAAATATTTGCAAACGAAGCAACTGACAAAGGATTAATCTCCAAAATATACAAGGAACTCATGCAGCTCAATATCAGAAAAAACACACAGTCCTATCCAAAAATGGGCAGAAGAGCTAAAGAGACATTTCTCCATAGAAGATATACAGTTTGCCAACAAACATGAAAAGATGCTCAATATCACTAATCATTAGAGAAATGCAAATCAAAACTACAATGAGGTAGCACCTCACACTGGTCAGAATGGCCATCATAAAAAATCTGCAAACAATAAATGCTGGAGAGGATGTGGAGAAAAGGGAAACCTCCTGCACTGTTGGTGGGAATGTAAATTGATACAGCCACTATGTAGAACAGTATGGAGGGTTCCTTAAAAAACAAAAAACAGAACTACCATATGACCCAGCAATCCCACTACTGGGCATATACCCTGAGAAAAGCATAATTCAAAAAGAGTCATCTACCACAATGTGCAGTGCAGCACTATTTACCATAGCCAGCACATGGAAGTGACCTAAGTGTCCATCGACAGATGAATGGATAAAGAAAATGTGGCACATATATACAATGGAATATTACTCAGCCATAAAAAGAAATAAAATTGAGCTATTTATAGTGAGGTGGATGGACCTAGGGTCTGTCATACTGAGTGAAGTAAGTTAGAAAGAGAAAAAGAAATACATATGCTAACGCATGTATATGGAATCTTAACAACAACAACAAAAAGTTTCTGATGAACCTAGGGCCAGGAGAGTAATAAAGATTCAGATGTAGTGAATGGACTTGAGGACACAGGGAGGCGAAAGAGTAAGGTGGGATTAAGTGAGCGAGTAGCATCGATATGTATACACTACCAAATGTAAAGTAGATAGCTAGTGGGAAGCAGCTGCATAGCACAGGGAGATTAGCTTGGTGCTTTGTGACCACCTAGAAGGGTGGGATAATAAGGGTGGGATGGAGACGCAAGAGTGAGGAGATATGGGGATATATGTATTCATATAACTGATTTACTTTGTTATACAGCAGAAACTAACACAGCATTGTAAAGCAATTATACTCCAATAAAGATGTTTTAAAAAAATGTACTAATTTTAACAAAAACTGGTATCAGCCCCGTAGTGGTCTTAACTGGAGTTACTAGCAAAAATGATGTGTATTGCAACTTCATTTCTGTTTTAAAATAAGATAAACATCTTATGTATAATTTTATTCCTGCTCTTTTTGTCTTCTAATGTAACATCATTCTTGTTCATAAGACATGATTAATATTTCTTAATTATTCCATTAGGCATTGTCTTCATGGACAATCAATCATGTGTTCTAGTCCAATGAGCATGGGCTTTACAAAAGTGAAACAAACATTTTAGAAACTGAATGAATTTTAACTTTCATGTAAGCAAATACACTTCTGTAGAAATTTACAAAAGGAGAAGAACAAAAAGGAAAAATCACCTGGTGCTTAAAATAAACATGTTATTCTGCTTAAGGATTATTCTGTTCCATATTTGATTAAATGTTTCACAGAGAATGGTTGAGAAGTATAGTTACCTTATGTGGTAAATGGCTTTTCAATAAATGTATTTCCAAGGAAGTAGAATAAAACAAAAAATGAATCTTTTCATTCTTAATATCCATTTAGTATAATTTTGAGTTTTCTTTACAGAAAACCATTATTAGTTAAAATTTAACAAGGGAAAAAGATCGTTTTTAACACTTGCAAGACATTATTAAATTTAATAATATCACCAGAAGATAACAGTCATATCAGCAGTTTTCAGAAGGGAAATAGATTTTCTCTCAGAGTTTATACAACTCTATAATTACCATAAAATGGTCATGTGATACAAAGATTAGTAAATAATGGAACAAATATTTTATCACTGTCTCCAGACTTTTAATATTTTGGTAGGTATGCTTTTAGAAATCTTTCTTTTATTATTCATTCTTTTTTTTCTTTCTTCCCTTTATCTTTTCTCCTCTTCCTTCCTTCATTTTTTTAATCTTCCTATCTAAACATAAACATTTACATACACACATAATTATACAAACATATATTTCTTAGGTTGCTAAAATGGTACTCTTCCTACCTCAATTTTGTGTCACTACTACAGGTACTACATCCCAAAGTGAGTATAAAATACATGCTGATTTTCTGTTTCTCAATTCTTGAGAGGTGTGTTGAAGTCTCCCACTAAAATTGGAAATATTTTTATTTCTCCTTTCAGTTATATCAGTTTAGTGCTTCATGTATTTTGCTTAAAAAATTTTTTCCTATTAATCATTGACATACAGTATAATTAGTTTTTGAGTACAACCTAGTGATTCAACATTTATATGCATCATGAGATGAGCACCACGATAGATCTAGGTACCGTCTGTTACCAATTAGAGTATTATTGATTGTATTCCCTATTGAGTGTATTACATCCCCATGACACTTATTTTATAATCTGAAGTTTGTGTCTCTTAAGTCCTCTCACCTATTTCACCCACTCCTCTCCCCACCACCAGCAACCACTAGTTTGTTCCCTGTATCTTTGAGTCTGTTTCTGTTTTGTTTTGTTTCTTCATATGTTTTGTTTTTTAGATTCCACGTATAAGTGAAATCATAGAGTTTTTGTCTTTCTATGTCTGACTTACTTAGCATAATACCTTCTAGTTCCATTGATGTTGTTGCAAATGGCAAGATTTCATTTTTTTTATGGCTGAGTAATATTGCCTTATATATATAAATACAAAACTTCTGTTTTGTCTATTCATTTGTTGACGGACACTTAGGATGCTTCTGGATCTTGGCTGTTGTAAATAGTACTGAAATGAACATAGAGGCACATACATGTTTTTGAATTAGTTTTCTTCATTATCTTCATGTAAATATTACCCAGAAGTGAAATTGCTGAATTGTGTGGTAGTTCTGTTTTTAATTTTTTAGGAACCTCCATACTGTTTTCCTTAGCAACTGCAACAATTTACATTCCCACCAACAGTGAACAAGAAACAAGGGTCCCTCTTACTCCGCATCCTCACCAGCACTTATTTTTTGTCCTTTTGATAATAGCCACTCTGACAGGTGTGAGGTGGTATCTCACTGGGGTTTTAATTTTCATTTCTCTGATGATTTATGATTTTGAGCCATTTTTCATGTTCTTGTAGCAGTCTATCTGTCTTCTTTGGGAAAATATCAGTTCAGGTCCCCTATGCAACTTTTAATCTGATTAGTTTTTTGATATTAAGTTGTATTAAACCCTTATCAGATATATGATTTGAAAATATCTAGTCTTATTCAGTAGGTTCCCTTTTCACTCTGTTGATAGTTTCTTTCACTGTGGATAAAACTTTTAGTTTGGTGTAATCTCATTTGTTTACTTTTGCTTTTGTTGCCTTTGCCTGAGGAGAACAATCCCCCAAAATATTGCTCTGACTGATATTAAAGAGCTGACTGCCTATGCTTTCTTCTGGGAAGTATATTTCAGATCTTACATTTAAGTCTTTAGTCCATTTTGAGTTTTTGTATATGGTGTAAGCTACTGGTCCAGATTTATTCTTTTGCATGTGGCTGTCCAGTTTTTTCCACACCATTTATTGAAGAAGCTGCCTTTTCCTCATTATATATTCTTGCCTCCTTTGATGTAGAGTAATATAAGCATGGATTCACTTTTGAGCTTTCAGTTCTGTTCATTGATCTATGTGTCTGTTTTTGTGCCAGTACTATGTTGTTTTGATGATTGTAACTTTGTAGCATAGTGTGAAATCAGGGAGCATGGTGCCTCTAGGTTGGTTCTTCTTTCTCAAGATAGCACTGGCTATTCAGGGTCTTTTCTGGTTCCATATAAATTTTATGATTATTTGTTCCAGTTTTGTGAAAAATCCTATCAGTATTTTGATATGGATTGCATTGATCTGTATATTGCTTTGGGAATTTTAACAGTATTAATTCTTCCAATTCATGAACATGATAAATCTTTCCATATTTTTGTGTTGTGTTCAGTTTCTTTCATCAGTGTCTTATAGTTTTAAGGTACAGATCTTCTTGGTTAAACTTATTCCTAGTTTTATTGTTTTTGAAGTAATTGTAAATGGGATTGTTTCCTTCATTTGTCTTTCTGATAACTTGTTATTAGTGTATAAAAATGTGACTGGTTTTTGTATATTAATTTTGTACCCTAAAATTTTTCTGAATTCATATTTTTTTAGTTCTAAATTTTTTTGGTGTAGTTTTGGGGTTTTCTATATATAGCATCATATCATCTGCAAATAGTGACATTTTTACTTCCTCCTTTCCAATTTAGATGCCTTTCATTCTTTTTCTTGTTTAATTGCTATGGTAAGGACTTCCACTGCTATATTGAATAAAAGCAGCAAGAGTGAGTGTCCTTGACTTGTTCCTGATCCTACAGGAGTAGCTTTCAGCTTTTCACAATTGAGTATGATGTCAGCTATAGGTTTGTCATATATTGCCTTCATTATGTCAAGTATATTCCCTCTACACCCACTTTGTTGAGAGTTTTTTATCACAAATGGATGTTGAATTTTGTCAAATCCTGTTTTTACATCTATTAAGAAGACCATATGATTTTATTCTTCAGTTTGTTAATGTGGTGTATCATATTGACTGATTTGTGGCTATTAAAACATCCTTGCATACTTGGGATAAAACCCACTTGACCATGGTGTATGATCTTTTTAATGTATTGTTTAATTTGGTTTGCTAATATTTTGTTGAGTACTTTTGTGTCTGTGTTCTTCAGTGATATTGGTTTGTAATTTTCTTTTTTTGTGATGTCCTTGTCTGGTTTTAGTATTAGGGTCATGCTGGCTTCCTAGAATGAGTTCAGAAGTGTTCTTTTCAAATTTTTGGAATAGTTTGAGCAGGTTAGGCATAATTTTTCTTTAAATGTTTGATAGAATTCACCTGTGAAGATGTCTGGTCCTGGTCGTTTGTTGGGAGTCTTTAAAATTACTGATTCACTTTCACTACTGGTAATCAGTCTGCTAATATGTTGTAGTTCCTCCTGATTCAGACTTGGATTATTGCACGTTTCTAGGAATTTATTCATTTCTCTAGGTTATTCATTTTATTGGCATGTAATTATTCATAGAAATCTCTTATGTTCCTTTTTATTTCTGTGGTGTCACTTGTAACTTCTCCTTTTTCATTTCTGATTTTATTTATTTGGGTCTTTTTTTGATGAGTCTAGCTAAATGTTTTTCAATTTTGTTTATCTTTTCAAAGAAACAGCTTTTAATTTCATTAATCATTTTTATTGTTTTTTAAGTCTCTATTCCACTTATTTCTTCTCGAATTTTTATTATTTCCTCTCTTTTATTAACTTTCCCTTTTGTTTTTTCTTCTTTTTCTAGTTTCTTTAGGTGTAAAGTTAGGCTGTTTATTTGCGATTTTTCTGGTTTCTTGAGGTAGGCCTGTATCACTGTGCTCTTCCCTCTTAGAACTGCTTTTGCTGCATCCCATAGATTTTGGAATTTTGTTTTTCTGTTTTCATTGTCTTAAGGTATTTTTTGATTTCCTCATTGACCTATTGTTTGTTTAGTAGCATGTTGTTTCTATGTGTTTGTGTATTTTGTAAGTTTTTTGTAGTTTCTAGTTTTATACTTTTGTGATCAGAAAAAATCCTTGATATACTTTCAATCTTCCTAAGTTTATTGAGCCTTGTTTTGTGGCCTAATATGTGATCTACCCTGAAGAATGTTTCATGTGCATGTGAAAAGAATGTGTATCCTGCCATTTTTGGTTGGAATGTTCTTTATGTATCTATAATAGTCCAATGTGTCATTAAATGCCATTGTTGCCTTATTGATTTTTTTTCTGAATGACCTAATCATTACTATAAGTGGGGTATTAAAGTCCTCTATTATTATTGCATTACTGTAAATTTCTTTTTTTTATATTTGATAATATTTGCTTCTTATATTAAGGTACTTCTATGTTGGGTGCATAAATATTTACAAGTGTTATATCCTCTTGTTGAATCAATCCCTTTATCATTATGTAATGCCCTTCTTTGTCTCTTGTTACAGCTTTTTTTAAAAAGTCTATTTTGTAGATAAAAGTATTGCTACCCCAGCTTTCTTTTCATTTTCACTTGCATGGAATATCTTTTTTCATACCTTCATTTTTAGTCTGTGTGTGTCTTTAGATCTGACTTTCTTGTAGGGAGCATTGGATGAGCCTTGTATTTTTATGTGTGCAGCCATTCTGTGTCTTTCAGTTGGAGCAATTAGTCCATTTACATTTAAAGTAATTATTGATAGGTATTTACTTATTGCCATTTTGTTAATTGTTCTCAAGTTGTTTTTGTAGTTATTCTGTTTCTTGCTTCTTCTCTTTTTCTCTTCCCTTGTGATATGATAACTTTCTTTAGTACTATGTTTTTATTTCTTCCTCTTGATTTTTTTGTGTATCTCTCATAGATTTTTGATTTTTGGTTACCATGAGGTTCATATATAACAATCCATGTATATATCAGTTTATTTCAAGTTGATGGTCACTTAAGTTTGAGCACATTTTAAAAGCAATATATTTTCACTTCCCTATGTTTTATGTTTCGAACATCACATTTTACCTCTTTTTGTGTTTTTGTACTGCTTAAGTAGTTATTTTGGATACACATGAACTTACCACTTTTATCTTTTATTGCTCATACTAGCTTTCTAGGTGGTTGATCCACTACTTTACTATATGTTTGCCCTTACTACTGAGGTACTTTCTTTCATGATTTACTTATTTCTAGTTGTGGCCTGTTCTTGTCTATTTTAATAAGACCTTTTAACATTTATTCGTTTTTTTTGTTTGGTGTTTTTTTTTTTTGTTTTTTTTTTTTGTAGTGATGAACTCCTTTAGCTTTTGCTTATCTGTGAAACTCTTTGATAACCTTTCTGGGTAGAGAATTCTTGGTTGTACTTTTTTTTTTTTTCATTTCAGCATTTTAAACTTCTGACCTGTAAACTTTCCGCTGAAAAATCCAGTGATAGTCTTACAGGGGTTCCCTTGTATGTAACTAGTTGTTTTTCTCTTGCTGCTTAAGAGTCTCTCTTTATCTTTAAATTTTTACATTTTAATCATAATGTGTCTTATTGTGAGCCTCTTTGGGTTCACCTTGTTTGGGACTCTGTGCTTCTTGGACTTGGATGCCTATTTCCTTCTCCAGGTTAGGAAAGTTTTCAGCCATTACTTCTTCAGGTAATTTTTCTGTCTATTTCTCTCTCTTCTTCTTCTTCTGGGACTGCTATAATGTGAATATAGTATGCTTGATGTCTTTCCATCAAATTATTCTAACTTTTAAAATTCTCTTTTAAATTTTTTGTTCCATTTGGGTGATCTCCATTACCCTGTCTTCCAAGTCACTCATCCATTTTTCTGCATCATCTATTCTGCTCTTGCTTCCATCTGTGTATTTTTTGTTTTGGCTATTGAATTCTTCAGCTCTGATTAGTTCTTTTTTGTATTTTCTATCTCTTTGTTGAATTTCTTATCTAGAGATTGTAATATACATGACTAACTGAATATAATTTAATAGCTTAGAGTTTGTGACTTATGAATGGATGTGAATTTGAGGGACCACAAGGAAGATTGTAATTGGTTGAATGGTCGTCCTTCAAATGATATGTCCTCATTCCTGGAACCTGTGAATTTTACATTATTTGGAAATGAATTTCCACAGATATAATTATATTAAGGATCTTGAGATGAGGATAACATCCTGAATTATCCAGGTAGGCCCTAAATCCAATGACATGTATCTATATAAGAGTGAGTTAGAGGGGTATTTCATTATAGTTGGGAGCCATTTTAAACAACAAAATCACCAAGAAAAGACACAATACTGTGAGAAAAAAAGTGGTTAAAAATTGACCATAGGGCTTCCCTGGTGGCGCAGTGGTTGAGAATCCGCCTGCTGATGCAGGGGACACGGGTTCGTGCCCCGGTCCGGGAGGATCCCACATGCCACGGAGCGGCTGGGCCCGTGAGCCATGGCCGCTGAGCCTGCGCGTCTGGAGCCTGTGCCCCGCAACGGGAGAGGCCACAGCGGTGAGAGGCCCGCGTACCGCAAAAAAAAAAAAAAAAAAAAAATTGACCATAAAAAAGACACTTGTTTATAATATGACAACTCAAACAGGAGGACAGAGCTTTGCCCTGCTGTCCTCAGCTGAAATCGTACATTGCAAACATGTGAAGGTTTTCGCTGCACTGTGTAGGGCCACAAATGACCACAAGATACCATTAGAATTAATTTTGAGGTTACAAATAAATGCTAGTGAATAGGTGCTTTTGCAAACACAGAATCCATGAAAAATGAATATCAACTGTATATTCCTTGAGCCTAGGCTAAATGCTTAAGGGAAAGCATGCAGTGATGTTTATGGCACTTTTATAGCACTTGTTTAACAAACCATCCTACCAGATTTTTCAGGAGCCATTGAGATCATGCATTTGAATCTCCAGTACCAAGAAAGTATCTGTATATAATTTATCTGACAAACTCTGCATAATCCTCAATTTTGGCATTCCACTGATCCACAGCCCAGTAGTTCATGAGGAAATACAGTCTATTTGTCAAATAGATTATTGAAATGAAAGTTAATCAGTAATTCATATCCATTTTAAACAGAAAATCAAATCAAATAGTCCTGTGCTTTACATTTATAATATCATTAAATCTCTAAACATTTCTTTGACAGATTATATTTTTGTTTTGCCAAACATGAACTCAAACTCAGAATGGTTTGTCAACTTGCCCATAATTTCATAGCTAAATATGATGGAAAATTTGTAGTAAAACAAACTCATATATGTCAAACTGCAAAGTTCATGACTTTGTATCATCCTCTGCCATTTGCCACGGACTTTTATCAATTTCTTTGATTCAACAATAAAATTCTTTTAAATGCCACTAATTGCAAGGTATTATGCTTCTTTCTGAAATTATTTTCTGATATTTCTGCCAGTTTTGAGAAGCATAAGATAAACCTTCTCAAAATCTTGGTTTTCTGAACAGACTTCTCCCGGGAGACACCTTAAGAGAATTTGTCTTTTACTCAAAGGATAAAATATTAAATCAAGTGTGCAACAAAAGACAATAGAAGAGTTTTAAAATAATTAATCATGGTGACTTCTTCTTTATCTCTGCACTGAGATCCACCTGAATACCATTTTTCAATTAGGTAAATATAAATAATTACTTTGAACATTCCCTTAGCGTCCTTCTCTTTTTACCCTTTATATATATATATTTTTTGTTTCAATTAGAAATTATTCCCTTCCATGTATATAAATTCATGTTTTTTTAAATTTAGGTATTATTCTTCATGTACAATAAAAATAATACTGTTTCTAGATAATTTGAAATAGTTTCAAACCTACAGAAAATTTTCAAACACAACACAAAAGATTTTTTTTCCTGTGACATTTGAAAGTAAGTTGCCAAATCTGATACTCTATAAACAACATTCTTGTATAAAGCCGCAAAACAACCAATCAAAATCAGGAAGTCATCATTGATATTTTACTGTCATTTATCCTCAAGCTTTTTTCAGATGTCACCAACTGTCCCAAAGTGTCCTTTATAGTAAAATTATTCAGTTTAGAATCACTTGTTGAATTTAGATTCTGTATCTCTTTAGACTTCTTGAATGTGGAGCAGGTCCTCAGTCTTTCATTGACTTTCATGACACTTTTGGGGCTTATAGGCTGGTAATTTAAAAAAATGTCCCTGGAATTTGGGCTTTCTAATGTTTTCTCTTGGTTAGATTCCACAGAATAATTACAGAAGTGATATTTTCTCCACGTACTGCATCTTCTTAGGTTGTATTATATGCCAATTTGTGCCATTATGTTGATGTTAATTTTGATAATACAATCACAGTGGTATCAGTAACTTTTCTCCACTGTAAAGTTAATCTCTTTTCCCTGGTATTCAATAGTTTTTTGTAGGGAGGAACCTAAATACCTCTAATACGTTGTTTCTTATTGAATTTTCAAATAGTTAATTTAAAAATTGATACTCATATGGACTAAAGCTTTTCTGTTTAGTTCAGTATGTTAGAATCTTTTACTATCATTATTGATTTGGGTGCTAAATTGTCTTAGATTTAGGCAGTGGAACCCTTCAATCTGGCTTATCTGACCTAATTTCACATGCAGTTATTCTTTAAACACTTCCTTCTTTTGTGAACAAGTTATTCCAGTTTCATATGAAAAAAGTTGCTGAACCAGCCTTGGAATCAGCTATTTCTCTGAGGAATGCTGGTTCCTTTTGGTGGAAAACGGTATTTAGAAATTGAGATATGAGTAATAGACATAGTCAGTGCCATTGGGGTGTCAGTTCTTCCAGGCCTTTTCACTGGAAAAAACTAGAGAATATTTATTACAGAGTTATAGTAAAGGTTAACTAATGTGATAATATATGCTAAGTGTGTAGCCTGGAGTCTGTCATATTTTCATATCTTTATTATTTTTTTCTGCCTTAATATACTGGCATGTGGCCTTTACTTGGTTCATTCTTTTTCTGTTTCTTCATTACCTTCACTGTTGTCAGTTTCTTTCTGCTCCTGCTCAGCTGGCTGGCATAGCTGGTGGACATGTGTATTTAAACCCTGTTCCAAATGAAATTCCTGAAAGCTTATTGCTTATCAGTAAAGAGGTCAAGAATACAGAAGAAAAAGTCACAATTAAATGTTTCCACAGGCCAGACTCCACCCCTGCCCAAATAAATAAGGTGTTAAGTAAGGTAAATAGGCCATTTGAAAGTCTCGCAAATGGAAATATAGCATTCTCAGCTAAATAGGTCAATTGCCAGTCAGCTCCATCAAATTCTGGCTATGTAATAATACTTTCCCAGTACTGCCATATTTGCTTCTCAATTTTCAAAAGATTTTGGAAATTAAATGAAGTATACCAATTTTAAATTTGGTAACTAATTATTTATTTGACTTATTTAAACATTTTACAGTAAAAAAATATACATGTCTGTATAGCACTAATTTAAAGCTTTTTATTTAAATAAAGCCAAGAAATATTTGTAGCTGAGTAGGTGAAAGTTACCAGAAAAATGACTGCTGTTTTTGCTCCTTTTTTCTTACGAGCCACTTTATGTCAACTACAATATACACAAAACATTCACATGTTCCTATTTGAGTGATGTTGTTCAGACTTACTATGTGCAAGGGAAAATGCTAGACAATGCAGTGGGTAGATAGATAAAAATGCTGGATATCCACTCCTCAAGACGTTGTAACATTGTAAGTGGAAGGACAAGTATAAAAAAGTAAGAAAAAAGGAAGAAAAACAGCCCTTAAACTAAACTAAAATATATGCAGTGATACAACAGATAATTATGGGATTTCTGATTAGACAGAAGAGATTAAATTGAACAGATTTAGCTAAAAAGAAAAGATAATGTTTCATGAATTTAGTAATTAAGCTGATTTCTTGACATTTAGTAAAATGGAGATTGAGAAGCAGAGGTCAGTATTGGCAAACACGTTGAGTGGGGAGGTGGAGAATTTAAGGAGGATTTGTAAGGCAAAGCTATTTGTGATGGGTCTGGAAGTATATACAATAGCATGAAGATCATGATAGTCAAATTTATTTTAATATGATACAATGGGTACCAAGTGGTACAGCACTAAAGAAGTGTAAATAAATGTAAAAAGAAGAGGATAGCGAGAGAGATTATTTAGAAGTAAAATTGTGATTTTGTTTGAATGGGGGGTTGGGAGAGCTAAAGAAAATTTTCCCAAATTTTCTATCCTAAGTGATAAAGAGAATATCTTTAATATAACAAGGGTGGATAAAAGAAGTTGATTTGTGAGGAGCAAGATGGTTAATTCATATTTTAATTACATTTGAAATGTAGGTGTAAGTAATAGTTCATTTATTCTTAAGAAAGTTATGGAATAATAATGATGTGCAAAGTGCTGGATCTTGGCAGTGGATGTAGAGGAGCAAATAAGGACAGGTCTTGTCCAAAGAAATTTCAGTGAGGTAAATACTATACTAGAGGTAGGCATAGGATGCAGTTGGAGCACAGAGAATGGGCAGGTACATTACAGGAAGAGGGGAGGTCTGGGAGAGCTCTCTGGGGGAGTCAAGTTTTAGAGTTCTAACATATGAGTCTGAATTGAAAGTGTGGTGTGCTAAGCCCAGGTCTTTGCTTTTATTTTAAAGCCTGTTCAGAAATCACTGAAGTAGGTCAATCTGACAGTGAAAAAATCAGATTTACGTCTTTAGAAGATATCTGTGGTTATACTATAAATAATTGATTGTGGGTGCAGATAATCATTGCTAACTCCAGATGCAAATGCTAATATTATAAAATAGAATATTTTCTTCTTACTGTGTACATACTAGTTATTATCATTCATTCAATAAACAAGTATATAAATACATGGTTATTAGTTGTGACACTATAATGAATTGAACATATATGTGGTAGAAAATAATAAAGGAGTTGAAATAATAGATATATTATGGGTAATAAGGAATATATTCTAGAAAGTAGAAATAGCATTTGCAAAGATCCTGAGGCTCATGATATTTATATTGTTGAAGTATTGTTTTTCTGCAGATAAGACCACTTTCCTTATTTAAGTGGACCTTGGAAGGTGACATAGCTCACTTATAGACCTTCAAGGGCTGCTACCTTTGGAGCTGCAACCATCCTCTCTTTCCTTTATCCTTTTCCCTCTCCAACCCACAATTTAAATTAAAAAAGCCATTTTCCCCCAAAATTTTCAGTTTCCTGACAGCCCCCAAATAAAAGAACACAAGTCATCTTCACATTTAGGCAGAGGCATTTAATCTTTTTTTTTTTTTTTTTTTTTGTGGTATGCCGGGGATCTTAGTTCCCCTGCCAGGGATCGAACCCCCGCCCCCTGCAGTGGGCACATGG
>NC_041220.1:138864739-138868212 GCF_002837175.3 Physeter macrocephalus | reverse complement strand
ATGGCCCACGGGCCCAGCCGCTCCGCGGCACGTGGGATCCTCCCAGACCGGGGCGCGAACCCGGTTCCCCTGCATCGGCAGGCGGACGCACAACCACTGCGCCACCAGGGAAGCCCAAGGCATTTAATCTTTTTCCTCAAATCTTTTTACTGATGGAATAACTTCTAGAGACTCACCAAAAAGAAGAAAAAACAGAAACACACATACGCAAACACTAATTATGAAAATAATTTCCAGGGATTGATTTAAACCTCGAAAATCTCAAGTGACGTATTAAAACACTTAATATTAAGAGTTCTATCACTAATAACTAAGAGGAAATAATATCAAGGTAGCAGGTTTTCATTATTCCAAAACTTGGTGTATTTTCAACATACCTTACATATTTTCTTTTAATGAATTTTTATTTTTACAAAGACTTAAAATCTAGGAGGGAAAAGATATAATTACATACAAATGTTTCATGTATTTCATTGAAATTCTTCCAGCTAACTTTATATTGAAGATGAAACAACCTTAGGAAATTCTAGAATATAAAGTTATATGAGATTTCCAGTACGGTATAATTGTGAAATAAAATACTTCTTACATTTTGCTGTTTACATATCCACTAATAGTTCATTCATATAAGAATTAAATGATATGAAAGATATAGTTCACATATAAAACACTTTGAAATGCCATTAAAATTTTGTTTAGGTATGTGGTCAAATAGCACATTATAAAATGAGAATAGTTGTGGTGTAATCAAATAAGTCCATATAATAAGATCTGTTACCAAGTGGTTTCTATAATTTTCTATTATTCTCCTGATGTATAAAAGAAATACTAAAATAAATCATGTAACTAAGCATTAAGTTAGTCTTAAGGACTGAATGGTGTTCCTCCAAAATTCATATGTTCAAGCCCTAACCAGAGTAAATCAGATGCAAAATGTGACTATTTGCAAATAGGGTCTTTAAAGCTGTAATTAAATTAAAATGAGGGCATTGGGATGGGCCCTGACCCAGTCTGACTGGTGTCCTTATAATAAGAGGAGATTAATACATGCAGATACCAGAGGTGTGTGTGTACTGAGGAAAGACCATGTGAACACACAGAGAAAATGTGGCCATCTGAAAGCCAGGGAGAGGAGGTTCAAGACTGTGGTGTAGGAACAGCCTGAATTTACTTCCCCTCATGGATACAACAATTATACTCCTACATATGGATCAGTTCCCTCTGAAAAGAACCTGGAAACTGCTCCAGCAGTTGCAGCATTCTGCTTCTGGACTAAAGTCAGTGCACATGCACAGACAAGCTGCACAAGACTGTATATATCTGCATACTTTAAAAGCTGCTGCCTGAGTGTGTGGCATTTAATCAGCCTGAAACTAGGTGCTCAATGAGATTTCCCTATTTGGAACACTGACAGGCCTCAGCATGCCCTCAACAGCAGGAGCATATCAAGAATTAATCAGGTGGCACCTGGCACAGAGCTCGGGTGGGTAAATGTCCTGAGTCCCACCCTTCCCGTGCAGTAGAGGGCCACAACTGGGTCAGCAAGTGCCCTGGGCCTCACCATCCCCACACAGTAGCTGACCCATAACTGGATCTAGTGAGTGTCCTGAGCTCTGCCCACCCTGCACAAAGACCAAGCCACAACCTTGCCAGGTAATTGTCCTAAACCCTGCCTTCTCCCCACATAGCAGCCATAGCCATATCACAGCCAGCAGATGCATGCAGCCCACATGAGTGATGCCTACAAAGTGCCTGGTTCTGATGGCAAGGGTAGATCAGATTTGTGGTTACTAGAGGCAGGGAGTGGGGGAGGGGAAATAGGATGAAGGCAGTCAAAAGGTACAAATTTCCAGCTATAAGATGAGTAAGTACTAGGGATGTAATGTACAACATGACTAACATAATTAACCCTGCTACATGTTATATATGAAAATCACTTATAAAGCAAGTATGAAGGATAAAGAACAAAGTAGTAAAATTAATTAAAAGTGTAATAATTAGTCAAGGGATAAATAAAATAAAAAGATGTAAAATGTGTCAACAAAAACATAAAATGTGGGGAGGGGGCAGTGAGCAACAATATAATGCTTTGGAATGTGTTCAAAGTTAAGTTAGTATTAACTTAAAATGAATGTTATATACCTAGGATGTAACATGCGATCTCAGGGTAACCACAAAGAAAAAACTTATAGTAAAGACATAAAAGGAAATGAGATAGGAGCCTAAACATAAAATTAGATAAATCAGTCAAACCACAAGAGTTGTTACGAGAATAAATTCTAATAGTTCTCATCACAAGGAAAAATATTTTTTCTTTTTCTTTTATAGCTATGTGAGGTGATAGATGTTCACTAAACTTATTGTGGTGTAATCATTTCATGATGTATGTAGGCCAAAACATTATGCTGTACTCATTAAACTTATACATTGCTGCATGTCAATCATTTCTCAAAACTGGAAGGGAAAAAAAAACACAGAAAAGTAAAAAATCTCAACAGAAAATGCAAATAAATAATAAAGGTAGAGGCTTTGTTACTTATAAAGCAAGTACAAAGGATAAGAGGGCAGACAGCAGAAGCAAGATTAACTATAATCTTGCAGCCTGTGGAACAAAAAACACATTCACAGAAAGATAGACAAGATGAAAAGGCAGAGGGCTATGCACCAGATGAAGGAACAAGATAAAACCCCCAAAAAACAAAAAAATGAAATGGAGAGAGGCAATTTTCCAGAAAAAGAATTCAGAATAATGATAGTGAAGATGATCCTGACCTCGGAAAAAGAATGGAGGCAAAGATCGAGAAGATGCAAGAAATGTTTAACAAAGATGTAGAAGAATTAAAGAACAAACAAACAGAGATGAACAATACAACAACTGAAATGAAAACTTCACTAGAAGGAATCAATAGCAGAATAACTGAGGCAGAAAAACAGATAAGTGACATGGAAGACAGAATGGTGGAATTCACTGCTGCAGAACAGAATAAAGAAAAAGGAATGAAAAGAAATGAAGACAGCCTAAGAGACCTCTGGGACAACATTAAATGCAACAACATTTGCATTATAGGGGTCCCAGAAGAAGAGAGAAAGGACCTGAGAAAATATTTGAAGAGATTATAGTAGAAAACGTCCCTAACATGGGAAAGGAACTGGCCACCCAAGTCCAGGAAGGGCAGAGAGTCCCATACAGGATAAACCCAAGGAGAAACAGGCCGAGACACATAGTAATCAAACTGGCAAAAGTTAAATAAAAAGAAAAAATATTAAAGGCAGCAAGGGAAAAGCAACAATTAACATAAAATGAAATCCCATAGGGTTAACAGCTGATTTTAAAGATATTCCATGCAAATGGAAATCAAAAGAGACCTGGAGTAGCAATACTCATATCAGATAAGATAGACTTTAGAATGTTACAAGAGACAAGGAAGGACACTATGTAATGATTAAGGATCAAGTCAAGAATCCAAGAAGAC
>NC_041220.1:138863043-138864694 GCF_002837175.3 Physeter macrocephalus | reverse complement strand
TAATAGTGGGAGACTTTAACACCTCACTTACACCAATGGACAGATCATCCAAACAGAAAATTAATAAGGAAACACAAGCTTTAAATGACACTTTAGACAAGATGGACTTAATTGATATTTATAGGACATTCCATCCAAAAACAGCAGATTACACTTTCTTCTCAAGTGCGCACAGAACATCCTCCAGGATAGATTACATCCTGGTCACAAATAAAGGCTCAGTAAATTAAAAAAAAATTGAAATCATATCAAGCATCTTTTTTGACCACAATGCTATGAGATTAGAAGTCAGTTACAGGGAAAAAAATGTAAAAAACACAAACACATGGAGGCTAAACAATATGTTACTAAATAACCAAGAGATCAGTGAAGAAATCAAAGAGGAAATCAAAAAATACCTAGAGACAAATGACAATGAAAACACGAGGATCCAAAACCTATGGGATGCAGCAAAAGCAGTTCTAAGAGGGAAGTTTATAGCTATACAAGCCTATGTCAAGAAACAAGAAACATCTCAAACAATCTAACCTTACACCTGAAGGAACTAGAGAAAGAAGAACAAACAAAACCCAAAGTTAGCAGAAGGAAAGAAATGATAAAGATCAGAGCAGAAATAAATGAAATAGAAACAAAGAAAATAATAGTAAATATCAATAAAACTAAAAGCTGATTCTTTGAAAAGATAAACAAAATTGATCAACCATTAGACTCATCAAGAAAAAGAGGGAGAGGACTCAAATCAATAAAATTAGAAATGAAAAAGGAGCAGTTACAACAGAAACCACAGAAATACAAAGCATCCTAAGAGACTACTACAAGCAACTCTGTACCAATAAAATAGACAACCTGGAAGAAATGGACAGACCGGGGCGCGAACCCGGCTCCCCTGCATCGGCAGGCGGACGCGCCACCAGGGAAGCCACCTGAAACTGTTTTTAAAAATCTTCCAACAAACGGGATTTATCCCAGAGATGCAAGGATTCTTCAATATATGCAAAGCAATCAATGTGATACAACATATTAACAAATTGAAGAAGAGAAACCACATGATCATCTCAGTAGATGCAGAAAAATCTTTTGACAAAATTCAACACCCATTTATGATAAAAACTCTCCAGAAAGTGGGCACAGAGGGGACCTACTTCAACATGATAAAGGCCATATATGACAAACCCACAGCAAACATCATTCTCAATGGTGAAAAACTGAAAGCATTTCCTCTAAGATCAGGAATAAGACACAGATGTCCACTCTCACCACTGTTATTCGGCAGAGTTTTGGAAGTCCTAGAGACGGCAGTCAGAGAAGAGAAAGAAATAAAAGGAATACAAACTGGAAAAGAAGAAGTAAAACTGTCACTGTTTGCAGATGACATGATACTATACATAGAGAATCCTAAAGAAGCCACAAGAAAACTTCTAGAGCTAATCAATGAATTTGATAAAGTTGCAGGATACAAAATTAATGCACAGAACTCTCTTGCATTCCTATACACTAATGATGAAAAATCTGAAAGAGAAATTAAGGAAACACTCCCATATTCCGTTGCAACAAAAATAATAAAATACCTAGGAATAAACCTACCTAAGGAGACAAAAGACCTGTATGCAGAGAACTTTAAGACACTGATGAAAGAAATTAAAGATGATAC
>NC_041220.1:138790439-138862910 GCF_002837175.3 Physeter macrocephalus | reverse complement strand
AGAAATCTCTTGCATTCCTATACACTAATGATGAAAAATCTGAAAGGGAAATTAAGGAAACACTCCCATTTACCGTTGCAACAAAAATAATAAAATACCTAGGAATAAACCTACCTAAGGAGACAAAAGACCTGTATGCAGAGAACTTTAAGACACTGATGAAAGAAATTAAAGATGATACCAACAGATGGAAAGATATACTATGTTCTTGGATTGGAAAAATCAATATTGTGAAAATGACTATATTACCCAAAGCAATCTACAGATTCAATGTAATCCCTATCAAATTACCAATGGTATTTTTTACAGAAGTAGAACAAGAACTCTTAAAATTTGTATGGAGACACAAAAGACCCCGAATAGTCAAAGCAGTCTTGAGGGAAAAAAAGGAAGCTGGAGGAATCAGACTCCCTGACTTCAGACTATATTACAAAGGTGCAGTAATCAAGACAATATGGTATTAGAACAAAAACAGAAATATAGATCAATGGAATTGGGTAGAAAGCCCAGAGATAAACCCACGCACCTATGGTCAACTAATCTATGACAAAGGAGGCAAGGATATACAATGGAGAAAAGACAGTCTCTTCAGTATGTGGTGCTGGTAAAACTGGACGGCTACATTTAAGTGAATGAAATTAGAACACTGCCTAACACCATACACAAAAATAAACTCAAAATGGATTAGAGACCTAAATGTAAGACCAGGCACTATAAAACTCTTTAGAGGAAACATAGGAAGAACACTCTTTGACATAAATCACAGGAAGATATTTTTTGATCCACCTCCTAGAGTAATGGAAATAAAACCAAAAGTAAACAAATGCGATCTAATGAAACTTGAAAGCTTCTGCACAGCAAAGGAAACCATAAACAAGACGAAAAGACAACCTTCAGAATGGGAGAAAATATTTGCAAATGAATCATCAGACAAACAACACGAAAAGACAACCTTCAGAATGGGAGAAAATATTTGCAAATGAATCATCAGACAAAGGATTAATCTCCAAAATGTATAAACAGCTCATGCAGCTCAATATTAAAAAAACAAACAACCCGTGCTTCCCTGGTGGTGCAGTGGTTGAGAGTCCGCCTGCCGATGCCGAGGACACGGGTTCGTGCCCTGGTCTGGGAAGATCCCACATTCCGCGGAGCGACTGGGCCTGTGAGCCATGGCTGCTGAGCCTGCACGTCCGGAGCCTGTGCTCCGCAACGGGAGAGGCCACAACAGTGAGAGGCCCACGTAATGCAAAAAAAAACAAACAAAAAAACAACCCAATCCAAAAATGGGCAGAAAACCTAAATAGACATTTCTCCAAAGAAGACATACACATGGCCAAGAGGCACATGAAAAGCTGCTCAACATGACTAATTATTAGAGAAATGCAAATCTAAACTACAATGAGGTATCACCTCACACCAGTTAGAATGGTCATAATCAGAAAATCTACAAACAACAAATGCTGGAGAGGGTGTGGAGAAAAGGGAACCCTCTTGCACTGTTTATGGGAGTGTAAATTGATACAGCCACTATGGAGAACAGTATGGAGGTTCCTTAAAGAACTAAAAATAGAATTATCATATGACCCAGCAATCCCACTACTGGGCATATACACAGAGAAAACCATAATCCAAAAAGACATGCACCCCAATGTTCATTGCAGCACTATTTACAATAGCCAGGTCATGGAAGCAACCTAAATGCCCATTGACAGACGAATGGATAAAGAAGATGTGGTACGTATATACAATGGAATATTACTCAGTCATAAAAAGTAAAGAAATTGTGTCATTTGTAGAGATGTGGATGCATCTAGAGACTGTCATACAGAGTGAAGTAAGTTAGAAAGAGAAAAACAAATATAGTATATTAATGTATATATGTGGAATGGAGAAAATGATACAGATGAACCGGTTTGCAGAGCAGAAATTGAGACACAGAAGTTGATAAAAAACGGATGGACACCAAGGGGGGAAAGCAGCGGGGGGTGGGCGTGGTGGTGGGATGAATTGGGAGATTGGGATTGACATATATACACTGATGTGTATAAAATGGATGACTAATAAAAAAACAAATAAATATATAAATAAACATTAAAAAATAAAAGTACGAAGGATAAAGACCAAAGTAGTAAAATTAATTAAAAATGTAATAATTAGTCAAGGGATAAATTAAAAAAAAGATGCAAAATGTGTCATCAAAAACATAAAATGTGTGTGGGGGCATTGAGCAACAATATAATGGTTTGGAATGTCTTTAAAATTGTTACTATTAACTTAAAATGAATGTTATATACATGGGATGTTACATGTGATCTCATGGTAACCACAAAGAAAAAACTTATAGTAAATACATAAAAGAAAACGAGATAGGTACCTAAACATAAAATTAGAGAAATCAGTTGAACCATAAGAGGAAAAGAGAAAAATAATGAATAGAGAAGAAATACAAATGCAGCCAGAAAACACTTAACAAAATGGAAATAAATATATATTATCAATAATTACTTTAAATATAAATCAACTAATCTCTCCAATCAAAAGACATAGGATGGCTGAATGGATTAAAAAACAAGATACTTCTGTATGTGACTCTTATAGAGAGTCACTTTAAATGTAATCAGACACACAGACTAAAAGATAAGGCATGGAAAAACATATTCCATGCAAATGGAAACCCAAAAAAAGCAGGTATATTTATACACATATCAGACAAAATGGACTTTAAAACAAAGACTGAAATAAGAATCAGAGATAGGTGTTACATAATGATAAAGGGTCAATAAAACAAGGGTATATAACATTTGTAAACATATATGCACCCAACATAGGAGTACCTAAGTATATAAAGCAAATATTAACAAAAATAAAGGGAGAAATAGACATCAATACAATAATAGTAAGGGACTTTAATACTCTATTTTCATCAATGGAGCATTTCACTGAGACAGAAAATCAATAAGGAAATACTGGCCTTAAGTTATACTTATTAGATATGTCCAGAATATTCTATCCCAAAACTGAAGAATACACATTATTTTCAAGTGCATATGGAAATTTGGTCAAGATATATCACCCATAAGGCCACAAAACAAGGCTGAATGCACTTAAGAAGACTTAAATCATATCAAGCATCTTTTCTGACCACAGTGGTATGAAACTAGAAATAAAGTACAAGAAGAAAGCTGGAAAGAAACACAAATGTGTTTAGGCTAAACAACATGCTACTTAACACTCAATAGGTCAATGAAGAAATCAAAGAGGAAATAAAAAAATACCTTGAGACAAATGAAAATGGAAACACAAAGTTCCAAAATGTATGGTATACATCAAAAGCAGTTCTAAGAGGGAAGTTCACAGTGATACAGGCCTACTTCAGGAAACAAGAAAAATCTTAAATAAATAATCTAGTTTAACATTTAACAGAACTAGAAACAGAAGAGAAAACAAAGCCCAAAGTTAGTAGAAGGAAGGAAATGATAAAGATCGAGATGAAAATAAATGAAATAGAGACCAAAAGAAAAACCTCACACAATAGAAAAGATCAGTGAAACAAAGGGATAGTTCTCTAAAAAGTTAAAAAAAATGTTGAAAAATCTTTAACCAAGACTCATCAGAAAAAGAGAGAGAGAGAGGACCCAAATAAATAAAATCAGAAATGAAAGAAAAGTTTCAAGCAACAACAGAAACACAAAGGATCGTAAGAGATTACTAGGAAAAGTTGTATGCCAAGAAATTAGAAAACCTAGAAGAAATGGATAAACTCCTAGAAACAGTCTCCCAAGGCTAACTCAGGAAGAAGTAGAAAATCTTAACAGAACAATCAATCACTAATGAAATTTAATCTATAATCAAAAATTCACCCCAAAACAAAAGTCTAGGAAGAAATGGCTTCATTGGTGAATTCTACCAAACATGTAAAGATGAGTTAATACCTGTTCTTCTCAAACTACTCATAATAGTAAAGCAGAGGGGATGCTTTCAAACTCATCTAGCAAGCCACCATTACCCTGATACCAAAACCAGCCAAAGACACTGCAAAAAAGAATATCACAGGCCAATATCCCTGATAAACATAAATGCAAAAGCCTCAAGAAAATATTAGAAAACTGAATTCAGCAATACTTTAAAAGGCTCATACACCATAATCAGGTGGGATTTATTTGAGACACAAAGATGATTTATCATCTGCAAATCAATCAACGTGATATACCACATTAACAAAACAAAAGATAAAAATTATATGATCATCTCGATAGATGCAGAAAAAGCTTTTAACAAAATTCAACATCCATTTTTGATTAAAACTCTCAATAAAGTGGGTATAGAGGAAATGTACCTCAACATAATAAAGGCCATATATGACAAACCCACAGCTAACATAATACTCAGCTGTGAAAAATTGAAAGCTATTTTTCTAAGATCAGGAAGAAGACAAGGATGCCCATTCTCACCACTTTTATTTGAGATAGTATTGGAAGTCTGAACCATAGAAATTATACAAGAAAGAGAGATAAATGGCATCCAAATTGAAAAGAAAGTAGTAAAACTGTCAATATTTGCAGATATGAAAATTCTAAAGATGCTACCAAAAACCTATTTGAACTAATAAATGAATTCAGTAAAGTTTCAAGATATAAAATTAATATACAGAAACTTGTATACATTAATCATGAACTATGAGAAAGAGAAATGAAGAAAATACTCCCATTTACAATTTCATCAAAAAGAATAAAATACCTAGGAATAAATTTAACTAAGGAGGTGAAAACCCTGTACTTTAAAACTGTAAGATATTGGTGAAAGAAATTGAAGATGGTACAAATACATGGAAAGGTATACCATGCTCATGGATTGGAAGAATTAATATTGTTAAAATATCCATACCACCCAAAGCAATCTACAGATTCAGTGCAATCCCTATCAAAATATCAATGGCATTTTTCACAGGACTAGAACAAATCATCCTAGAATTTGCATGGAACCACAAAAGACCCTAAATAACCAAAGTAATCTTAAGAAAGAAGAACCAACCTGGATTTCAAACTGATTTCAAACTCTGCTACAAAGGTACAGTAATCAAAATAGTATGGTGATGACCAAAAGAAGTTTCATTTCAAAGAGCCTGGAAATGAACCCACACTTAAATGTTCAATTAATCTATAAAGGAGTCAGAATACACAATAGGAAAAAGTCTGTTCAGTATATGTTGGTGGGAAAACTGGACAGCTACATGCAAAAGAATCAAACTGGAACACTTTCTAACACCATATACAAAAATAAACTCCAAATGGATTAAAGATTTAAATGTAAGACCTGAAACCATAAAACTCCTAGAAGAATGCATAGGCAGTAGTATCTTTAACATCAGTCTTAACAGTATTTAAAAAAAAAAAAAAAGAAGTCTCTTCAAGCAAAAATAAACAAATAGGATGACATCAAACTAAAAAGCTTTTGCACGGTGAAGGAAGCCAGTAACAAAACAAAAAGACAACCTACCGAATGGGAGAAGATTTTTGCAAATGATATCTCAAATAAGGGGTTGATATCCAACATTTATAAATAACTCATACAATTTAAAATAAAAAAGGCAACCCACTTACGAAATGGGTAGAGGATCTAAACATTTTCCCAGAGGAGATATACACATGATCAACATGCACATAAAAAGATGCTCAACTTCCTTAATCATCAGGGAAAGGCAAATCAAAACCACAATGAGATATCACCTCACACCAGTCAGAATGTCTATTGTCAGAAAGAAAACAAATAACAAGTGTTAGATATGATGTAGAGAAAAGAGAACTCTCATGCACTGTTGGTGGAATTGTAAATTGGTACAGCCAATATGGAAAACAGTATGGAGGTTCCTCAAAAAACTAAAAATAGAACTACCCTACAATCCAGCAGTTCAACTTCTGAGTATTTATCCAAAGGAAACAAAAACACTAATTTGAAACAGTATATGTATCCCTGTGTTTATTGCAGAACTATTATAATAACCAAGTATGGAAGCATCCTACATGATAGATGATAGATGAATGATGATAAAGTGGTATATACATACACAATGGAATATTAACCATGAAAAAGTATGAAATCTTGCCATTTGTGACAGCATAAGTGGACCTTGAGGATATTATTCTAAGTGAAATATGTCAGACAGAGTAAGACAAATACCATATGATTTCACTTATATGTGGAATCTAAAAAACAAAACAAATGAACAAACAAAACAGACTCATAGATAAAGAGAACAAACTGGTGGTTGCCAGAGGAGGGGGTGGGGTTATGGGTGAAGTAGATGAAGGGGAATAAGAGGTACAAACCTTTAGTTATAAAATAAATAAATAAGTCGTGCATGTAATATACAGCATAAAGAATATAGTCAATAATATTATAATAACTGTGTATGGTGATGTATGGTAACTAGATTAACATGGTCATCATTTCATAACATATGAAATATTGTCATTTGTACACTTGAAACTAATATAATATTGTATGTCAATTATAATTCAATAAAAAATAAAAATTAAGAAATCCAAGGAGATAGATCTCAGAAGAAACCAAACACCAAACCTACTGCAACATTGATCTTGGACCTCTAGGTTCTAGAACTATGAGAAAATAAATTTATGGGTTTTTTTTTGTTTTTTTGCGGTACGCGGGCCTCTCTGTGTTGTGGCCTCTCCCGTTGCGGAGCACAGGCTCCAGACGTGCAGGCTCAGCGGCCATGGCTCACGGGCCCAGCCGCTCCGCGGCATGTAGGATCTTCCCAGACTGGGGCACGAACCCGTATCCCCTGCATCTGCAGGCGGACTCTCAACCACTGCGCCACCAGGGAAGCCCTAAATTTTTGTTTTTTAACGTATCTTGTCTGTGGTGCTTTCTTAGGGTAGTTGCAACAAACTAATACTGTTTATAAAAGGATTTTTTCCTATAAATAAGATGAACAAGAAACATGTTTCCTAGAGAGTGCATAACATTTTCACTAAATAATAAAAAATAATTTGAGAGGCCATATACAGTTTTTAGAATTTCGTGTTTCAGCTTATTTCTGGAATAGTAGCTCCTCTAGTACTTTTACTCTGTTATAGTTAAATAAGTTATCTTTCAAAACGATTTCAAGCAAAATAATATTAAAGTACAAATATGAAATAAAATGCATGAAAGGAAGATTACTATTCTATGTCAATAAACTTTGTGAATAAAATATTATTCTATGATACCTTATTTTGCAAATGTCAGACTTTGATTAAATGTGTAGCTCACTTAGCAAATTATGAAAATGAGCAAAGTCCAGTAGATAACTTGACCCTCATAATTGGTAATGTTGACTTTGTCAATAGTCTAGAATATGCATGAGATAATTCTCTGAAATATGTAATGTGAGCAATAAAATATGTAAAATCAAGAGCTAAAATATATAGCTTAGTCAGTAAAACTTGGCAAGCATAATAATTAAACAATTTACTGAAACAGCAAAATATGCAAAAAAGAGCAAGAGAATCTTATTTATTAAACTGTAGTATTGAATCATCAATAGATAGTTTCAGATGATTTGAGTTGAAAAACAAGCTGTTATAATGATCTATGCTGCTCCATCAGCAAATTATGTACCTCAATCATTGAGCTATATGAAAAATTAATTGGCTAACTATAGGATTTTATGATTGCAACAAAGGAAATTCATTGCGATACTGAAGAGTTTATGTGCATAATTTAAAAATCTTAAATGGTATCTTAGAGGTTTTTGCAGCTTGCTTGTATTAAATTCCCTTCAGACCCCCCCCACCCGCTACATACTTTTTAGCCAGTGTTGACTGACAGATTATTATGGGCTACAAAGTTAAATGCTTAAATACAAATGAGTAATAATAATGAACTGCTTTGAGTATTTCTCTTATGATTATGACCTAGTAATGAGTGCCAGACTATCTCTTCCACTTTACGTAACTATAAAACTGGACAGAAAACATGAAGCAACTTCAGAAACTGGAGTATAGGGAATGTAAGATTTTTCTCTGTAAGATTTTTAGTCCTGACAAAATGTAAATTTATGCAGTGAGCCCCACGATATCTCTAACTCTATGGATAGGGACAATTCCTAACCACAGAGTAGTAAACTAAGGACTAAGAAGAGCAAAATTGTTTCACTGAGCTGAAGAAGCAGAAATTGCAGTTCAAGTCAGTTGGACTTGAGCACAGGAGAAAAGGTGATTGTGCAGAGAGGAGACCTCAAATTCTGTGTGTGGTTTATTATGAGAAATTGGGTGAGGACTGTGTTAATATATTTGCAGGTTGAGACTGCAGGAATCCTACAACAGAATAAATGCTACAGTTAAAAGGTAGGAAGAAATACTAGGGATCAGTTAGTCTTTGGGGACACTGAGGTTCTGACAAGCAAGAGTGGAGAGACCATGTTAACTCCTCATATACATTCCTGCGTATATTTGATATGCTAGAAAGGCTGAATCCTAGGAGTATGGTCCATGCCAGAAAATAAGACCTAATCTATGCCACCCTAAAAAAAGCCTAAAACAAACCCTAACAAGACTTACAGGTATTTTAAGTTGAGTACTGACTCAATAATTAAAATGAAAAATATTACTAACTGGGCTTCAGAGAAATTTGAATGTGACAGAAGAAGAGTTCAGTGAACTTGAAGACAGATAAATGAATGATCAATTCTCCAATGAGAAATTTGAAGTATTTATACTGTGCATGGATGTGAAGGGTAGCTGGTAATAAGACTTAGATTGCTGGAAAATTGCAGGCACTTTTGAGATCAGATTAGAAGATTCACTCTGTTGAGTGTGGAAGAGTGTTGGAAGTAGAGGCTGAAGAAATTTGCTCACAAAATGCATAGGAGACTCAAAAAAATGAAGTAGAGGTGGTGAAATCAGTGTGAAGGACAAAATCTGTTGTGTGGGACCAATGCAGCAGAGCTTCCCAATTCATTGAATTTTGAATTGGGATAGAAGAGAGTTTGATAAGCAGGAATCCAGGAAGTGATGACCCAAATTTCTTAGATTGCTTAACTGGATATATGGAAAAATGATTCATTAATTAGTTTAACACATATTGTTTTAATACCTACCATGTATCAGGCATTGTTTGTGGTGTTGGAGATACAGCAGTAAACAATATAGTCAGAAATTCCTGCCTTCATGGAGATTTTACATTATAGAAAAGACACAATAAAAAAACAAATATGAATCATCTTAAAATGCTCCCTTTTTGATGTGTGAACTGAAACTCTGCCAACTTTCAGGCTAAGAAAAAAGTAAAAATATAATCTTATGCCCTAAGTAAATTCTCTGAAATATAATTTAGAAGTAATTAACATATACTTATGTTTATTTTGGTCACTATGATATACCTTTGGAGATTGAATATTAGAAAGGAAAAGCAGCAAATTTAGCAACATCTAGTAAACATTGTAGCAATACGACTTGGAGAAATGAACTCTGGAAGACAGCCATGTGTACAAACGATTACAGTTTACAATTTTGAAAAAGTGAAGCACTTAAATGTCTAAAAATAAATGATAGATTTAAAAACACATCAGTACAATTACACTAGTAGTTCCTAAGACTGTTCATCAAAATCAGTTGAGGAGCTTGATAAAGCTACATATTTTCCTACTTCACTCAAACTAAACAAGTCAGCATTTCTGATGGTGAATCCTAACTCTCTCAATATATATTTGTTGACATATAGTTGATTAAAATTATTATATTAGTTTCAAGTGTACAACATAGTGATTCAATAATTTTATAGATTAACTCCATTTAAAATTACTATAAAATATTGTCCATATTATATGTGCTGTACAATATATCCTTGTAGCTTATTTATTTTATACATAGTAGTTTATACCTCTTAATCGCCTACTCTTATCCTTCCCCCTCCCCCTTCCCTCTCCCTGCTGTTAACCACTAGTTTGTTCTCTGTATCTGTAAATCTGTTTCTGTTTTGTTATATTCATTGCTTTATTTTATTTTTTAGATTCCACATATAAGTGGGCATCAAAAAGTTTGCAGAGGATTAATTAGTGACATATATGATACCTAATATATAATACACTGTTATGCAAAAGAGTAATACCAAGGAGTATGTGCATTATAATATAGTTTTATTACCTACAACACACACACACACACACACACACACACACACACTGAAACACATACACAGTTTCACAGAGTAGTTTTATAACACTAAGTAGAGCAACACATTTAAATAATAATTATTATAATGATTGTAAATTATGATATAATGACTAATATGTAAGAATTTGGACTTAAAAGCCTATGTCAAGATATTCAGATGCTTCTGTTTTTCTTTTTTTAATTTAAAAAACTTTTTGAGAGAAAGAGGTTGCCTTCCTTAATTGCCTTCCTAAGAAGGCTATATTTTGGAATTGAAGACAGCTTCAGGAACACACATCCTAAAAATAGAAGACTGCACCATAATTTCATTGCCTTGAAAGATAACACTTTTGGAATAATATGTTGGTAATGCTTACTACGTGCAGTCTAGTGGCATAGCTAGATAAATGACTCTAGAGATGAAGATTCAAACCCCTGCTTTAGTAAACTAGCAGAATGACTACCAGTTTCTTAAACTCTGTTGTTTCTCTCACCTTTAAAGCTATTTACCTGTTCAGAAAGACCTCATGTATAAAAAGTCATTAAGATTCAAAATAAGAAAATTTAATAGGAGACAGAAGAGAGAATTCAGATAGAGGATGCCAGTGAAATACAAAATAACCTTCAAACTTCCTGATCAGCAATTAGTCAACTGAAAATGACTTTTACTTACGCTTTGAAATATGACTAACATTCTGGAAGCAATTTCTTATAAACTATATAAACCTTGCTTTATCACACATACTTGGCAAATTTAGTATTCCTATTATTATTTTGAACAACATAATTAGCCTACAAAAAATGAGTAGAATATAATTTCAAAAAATTAGCATAAAACAAAATTCCCATATTGGGAAAATAATAATGAACATAATTTTACTTGGGGTGAGTAAAACTCACTTCAGGGTGCTACAGTGCCTTGGGTTGTTGTTATGAATCTTTGTTCTTCCTGTGTAAGTGTTTCACCGATACAGGGAGATGAGGATGACTAGCACCAATTCTATGACATACTCAGAAAATACATTATATAATAGGTTTTGTTGTTTAGTTTTATTCGTATTTGTTTTGTTTATAGGTTTATTATTATTGGGATATGATATAAACAATTTTCTTATATATAGAAAATATGTTAATTTTCTACCCAAGGATATAGGTAATGATGGATTCTCATTATAAGTTGAAAAATATTGACCAATTTACTTTATGGAGTGAAAAATAAAACAAAACACCCAGTGGGCTCATTTTCTCTGAAAAATTATTAGGGCTGTAAGAAAATTTCCCAATTTACTTCTATCAGGGCTCTTGTATAGAATCAACAACAAGGGTGGACCACTCATGTGTGCTTTGTGAATCCAAAATTTTAAGATTTTTTTACAGGATATTCGGGCATATTACCAATGTCTATTCAACAATTAGTACTAAATAAATGATATTGCCACTATTTCCTGAAGCAAGAGTCAAGTGAATTGAGAAGCAGAAAAAACAGAGATTGAATCTAAATCTGCAATTTTGATTGTTTGACCTCAGGTAAATTTATTTAACTTTTCTAGATATCGCTCCACACCTCTGAAACAAGCAAATAAACAAAAAAAACAGCGTGAAACTAAATGCAGTGTAGAAGGTACTTGGGTTGCAGTTTTGTGATTAATGGGTGATAATGCAAGAATCCCAACAGATGGTTTGACTCAGAATTAGCCTAAGAAAAGCTCTGTCTTCTTATTTCTTGGAAGCACAGTGGTGTAGTAGAAGGAGAACTTCCAATTTCACTTCTAAATTCTGTATGACCTTGTGAGAAGTCACATAACTTCTCTGAGCCTTTATCCTCTGATATTAAAATGAAGAAGAAATACTCAAGCTTTGAGATCTTAGATGTATAATTTTTCTATTCTCAATTACAATTTCCTTATGCCTAAAATGAAAATAATTTTACTAAGATTGGTATATGTTTATGGGAATCAAATTTGAAATTATGCATATATAATTATAATTTAAATTGTGCATAAACATTATATGTGTTTGAATATATTGTAATATATTTTGACTATATATGGCAATATTTAAGGCAATATTAAAAATATTTAAGGCAGTATTAAAACTATATAAGTACTTGATAGATTCTTTTTCTCCCCTATCCTTGTTAATTTTGACTTCCACAACTGATACCAATACCTTTTGGAGTTAGAAAGCTAGAGAATGTGATGACATATACATTTTTCATGTCAGGTTTTAGAAAAGAAAGTTATGTTGAATTTTAAGAAATGTCCAAAGTTTTTCAATCTCCTGGAATTTTAATAATATGTCATGAAAATATAAAAATTCTTCTACATTCATTTTTATGCCTCAAAGCATAGCCTTAGATAACATTGAGATGGATGGATTTGATGTGGAAATACATTGATAAGAGTGGAGGATTCAAGGAATAAAGCTGGTTGAAAGTAATCTTTCTACACTTTTTTGATTGGAGTTCTGACTGCCAATGCTGAGATATTTCTGTTTAGAGCTGTGCTTTATATAGGGCTGTCAAATTCAAAGTGAGACATTCTTCTGCAAACCTTCCTTATTGATTAAATGAGTAATCATTTCAGAAAAAAATAGAAACATTAAATTTTCCTTTGTTACATAATAGCCAACCCAAAGAAATAATTTCACCCCAGCTTTCAGAATAAGCATAACCAACCATCACTCTGGTAAGGTAGCTTTCATTACTCTTAATTTTCTTATTCCAAGCTCAGGACAACTCAGTTGCAATTGTCAACCTTTAAAACAAAAGGGTAAGAAGTTTGGCTAGCAAAATCGAATTTATTCAGGAATAGCAGAGGAATTGAATGTTGCAAGAGACATGCAAACTATGGCTAACCATAGGCAAGTCTGGAGAACAAAGGAGAGGAACTTTCTTTTTATAGAGGAAGGAGGGTGTTGGAAAGAACTGTTTTGAATCAAAGTTCATTGGAGTAGAGCAAGAATTCAGGGTTGTGGAAGCTTCTCACTGAGTTGTAGTTTCTCATTAGGTGGATTGTTGCTGGGCAAGGAGAAAATCTTCCTTCTTCCTGGGGTATGTAAAGAAAGCTTCTTCCTGCTGGAGGATGTAAAGTAAGCTGCGAGTGGTGGTACACGCATGAGAGCTACCCCATGAGGGCTTCCTGACACCATTTGAATCAGGTTTTCCTATATTCATTTTCACATATATATATTTTTTTTGATTAAGATTTTTCCTCAAACGCATCACTGATCAAGAGTCAGGTTTTTCCTGTTTAGTGGATTTGTCCCTCAATGCCAGGAGGGACCTTTCCTGATTGTCATGTCTCATATTAGAGGGAAAGTGTACAGATTGGAAACCACTGAGGCCATATTTCAGTAACAAAGGAGGATAGGAGGGAGAACTCTCAGACATTTCTCATCTAAAGTCTGTATCTTATCAAGTTCATAAGTGTTGGAGATCATCTAGAAGCATTAAGCTAGCATCACCTTGTTGGGTACATTGTTTCTGCAAGAATTTGATAGGCAATAAATACAAAGCTTAAAAACAGTGTGTAAAGCAGAGTTAAAAGTAATATGAGAAATCAGTTTGTATGATGGTTCTAAACCAGGACTCTAGGCCTGAAGGTGGCCAACTAAACAAATGGATCATGGAGAGTTAAAGGATCATGGAGAGTTAGGTGAAATTTGTTGTAACCAATGCATTTGTTCCCTCATCTTGTATACTTGAGTTTCTACTTTTCCAGAGACATTTGTCCATGTGCAACAGGTGGTATTTGCTATGGCATAAAAACCTCCTTGTTCAACAAGTAGGTAATCAAGGGCTATGTAATTATCCAAAGCTGTTTTATCCAGTAAGTCAAGCGATTGTTGTTGGGCTGCTATTGCTTTGGCATGGAATTGAATAGCTCTTCTAATGTTAGGGAGAGATTTCTGATCGTAAGTTCATTGGCACCTACTCTGACCCAAGGGAGAAAGGATCTTCCTGTGGAAGCAAACCTGGCATCATGTATGTGTCTGGGTTGTTTCCATCTGAATTTGTGACTTGGTACTGGAAAAGTGACAGCCATGGAGGCCAGTGAAATTTTAAGGGTCTGTAGACCACACAGGAAGTTTTATTCTGGTTACTCTTGCCTTGTGTCCCTTTATTTGCAAACAACCTGGACACAAATTTCCCCATGTTTGGGTGTTAACTAGAGTCAGGGAAATGGACTAGGGTGGTCTCTAGAATCACAGACAGATCAGAGTTTTTGCTGATAAATCCAGCAGTCTGAAAATTTACCTCCTTTAGCAATAACCTGGGAGATACAGATGTTGGTGTTTATCTTTCCAGGCCAATGCCAGAATAAAGGAAGGAAAGGGAAGAAGAATGTTTTTTTTTTTTAATTTAAAGTGTGAAGTCTTGATCCGGCAGTCTATATTGATGTCAGGTATTTCTCTTCCTCATCAATTTGATTCAGAGGTTTTCAGCATTTGTATAGAATTAAATGTCATCTTTGAGATGTGTATCCAAATTCAAGTCCCTGAAGTTTAGTGAGGAGGACTTAGTATAGTCCCTTCCAAGGAGATTCAAGGGAAGTTTTTTGTTTTTTACTGATTCCAAATCTGAAGGGTGGAAGAAAATTGGAAACGGTAGTTTGGAGAGTCATAGCCAGGCACCTGAGCAAACTATAATTCAGGATACAGTCCAGTTTACAAGTATATAACAAAGCTTCAAAGACAATCAACATATACCTATAAAAATACAACATAAAGAAGGCTTAGTATTTCTCCTTATTTGATAATGCTTCCTATGTAATTTAACATGTCAAATAAACCAAGTAAGTTTAATATCTCTTTTTTTATAAAAATATTTTGAGATGTTCAGGGGGCATTCTGAAAATTCTCAAAGTTTTTTTCCAAAAGATTTTATTTAGGATTTGAGTTTTGTGAAGTTTGTAAATTATATCAAAAGGTTTTGGATATTTAACTAAATTGAGTCACAGATTATTAAGAAACAGTTCTTAATTATCTATTTAACCAAAGTGACAAAAAGATTTCAAAGGCAAACTTAGAAGATTACATAGTTCTGAGCAAAAGACTCTTGTTTTTCTAAGTAATCAAAGACCTGATATAGACAATGGGAAGCATGGGAAGTTATTTTGATAAAATGCAGACCTTTTGTTTTCTAGGCAGATTACTTCAGGAGGTAAAGAAAAACCTTTCATAATCTCTATTCAGGAGCAGACCAATAGTGAAAGCAAACTTAGTCCTTTTAATAGAGTGAAAACCAGATTCTAATTGTACGAATTTACCTTTAATTGTAAAGTTTATTCACTCAATTAATTTCATTCCAGTCTTAGCCAGCCCTGACCATGCATGCAATTCCTTTCCAAAGATTCCCTTTCCACAAACCTTC
Organism: Physeter macrocephalus; assembly: GCF_002837175.3. Taxonomy (NCBI): domain Eukaryota; kingdom Metazoa; phylum Chordata; class Mammalia; order Artiodactyla; family Physeteridae; genus Physeter; species Physeter macrocephalus. Next base: position 138,847,379 of record NC_041220.1, on the reverse strand, counting down.
TACAGCTTTCTTCTTTACATTCAGATTTTGTCCTATGGTTTTTTTCTCTTTCCCATTCTGAAATAACCAGCCTCTCTTAGGAAAAAATTACTTTCTCTTTTCCCAACAAAATGCATTTTGATTCCTCACACCTTCTTTTACTGGAAGCACACATCTTACTTTTCTTGCACACGGTTATATTTTTGTTATTATTCTAGAAGCTTTAACCACATATATTAGAAGTGTTTTAGCCCATAGAAACCTTTAATTTCCAGTGAAAGCTAAGAAGCAAGCAATTGTCAACTTTCTTTTATATTACCATTATGTAGCTTGGCAACTTTATGAATATTTTTGATAATTTCTAGAAAAATGCTTTTTTCTCATAGAAAATTCCTATCAGGTTCTGTTACTGAGTCCAAGCTCCTACTGCTTGCCACAGGACAGGCCAGTAAATGATGAGACAGGTTGATGGGGCAAGGAATAGTGACTTTATTCGGAAAGTCAGCAGACTGAGAGGATGGTGGACTAGTGTCCCAAAGTATCTTACCTGAGTTAGAATTCAGGTTTCTTTCATTTTAAAAGGGAAAGAAATGAGGTTGGTTGTTGCAGACTTCTTGGTGTTGGAATCCTTTGTTCTTGCAGCTGTCGTCGGAGGTCAGGTCACGATGTTCCTATAATCCTTCAGAAAGACAAACGATATTCTCTGTTCTGAAATTTTTTTATCTCTATATTTATGGATAAGTGTATACCTTTAAAGGTCAGAGCCTTGAGATTTTGACTATCCTGTATATTTCAGGCTATAGGCAACATTTTTAACTTGTAGCAAAAGCAGTAGAATACAAAGTTTAAAGTAAAAGAAATAGATCCAATATGGAGTCAGATTTGTTCTTCCCTGTTACAGTTTTGAATATTAGCTACCCTTTGGGCCAAATTTCTGGTTATAGAGTTATTAAATCCTTTCCAACATCTTGTCAGGTTTCAGCCAGGACAAACAGGAAATATTTCTGACAGTATTAAATAACTCCATGGACTCAAGAGTCATCCTCAAAGAGGGTAAAAAAGGTTATTACCACCCCAAGATCCAGCTGGAGTCACTACCAGTGATAGCCAAAAGAAGGAACCTGTATGTTCTAGGCAGGTAGAAAGTAAAGCCAAGCACTTAGGACACAAAATGAGACAATCAATAAAGCAATAGCTATCCCTAGGAGAGAAAGAATCAATAACCAATGGGTCTGGACTTGAAAGGAAGGGACAGCATAAAATTTTATTTTTCTCTCTCAACTGTACACTACAGACAGAGATTTGGAAGAGTTAATTTCAGTAAGAATTTTCACCTTTTTCTGACTTCTGCCAGGTCTTTTTGAGGATCCCGTCTGCAGGTTCGGAGTAGGGTTTCAAGTGTAGAGTGTAGTTTTGATATTTACCAGAATTTGGCAAGTTTTTTAAATTAATTTTTAATTTTAGTTTTCCTTTGGCTGTTTAAAGGAATAATATAACAGCTTATGAAATAATTCCTAAGAGTCCTGTCAACTTTAGGAGGGCCCATGTGTTGAGAGAGGAAGTGGTGGGTATTGGAGAAAAAAGAAAGTTTGGTGAGAGAATTAGAATGTGAAAGTAAAGAGTACACAGGAGAAGAGGTAGATGCAGTAGGGAAAAAAGTAAGTTGTTACGGGAGTGTAAAGGGGTGAAGAGGCCTCTGATGCCTTTGTATCTTTTCTCAGTTATTTATTTGCCTCAGTCAATTTGAATGAGTATTTTGTAAAGAGGTAATTTTGGATTCTGAACACATTTGAAAGCCTCAAGGAACCAAATGAAATAGTCATTCCATTCAGTTTGTTTTATTTTAGGGCCAAAGTCTTCAAGTTTAGTTCTGTGAAAAACAGGTTTGGGGAGATCAAAGTTCCACATAATGGCTGTTGAAGTTCTAAATTATCTTTGGTTAGGTTGGTCCATTTAGTTAAAAATGTGCATGAGGAGGGACTACAGTTTTTAAATATAAAACTGTCCTGGGTCCCAGTAGGAACACCCTCCTTAGATAACATAGGAGATTGGGATACCATACTTAAAAACCAGAGATTCAGAAAACAAATGAGTACTCATCAAAAGGGTGATGCCTTCATAAAAACAAAAACAGATCCAGAATAAAGTTGGAAAGCTTGGCAAAAAGAGTGCTGTAATCCAAGAGGATACTTACCATATCAAAAGGAAAAAATATGACTCATGGAGGCAGAGAGCAAAGGGGCTCAAGTGAGTACCACGCGTGGTTTCTAGGGCGATTAGTTCCTCAGGAGTTTGTCTGTTTCAGACCCCACTTCTGACACAAAGTAATGTCAACTTTTAAAACAAAACACTAAGCAGTTTAGTGAGCAAAATCAAGTTTATTTGGGAATAGCAGAGGAATTGCAGTTTGGGACATGCAGACTATAGTGAACCATAGGCAAGTCTGGAGGACAAAGGAGAAGAGTGTTCTTGTACAGAGGAAAGGAGGAAGTTAGGATTACCTGTTTTGAATAAAAGTTCATTACAGGGGAGCAAGAGTTCAGAGTTGTGGTGGCTTCTCATTGACTGAGTTGCAGCAGTTTCTCATTGACTGTGTTTTTGCTGAGCGAGGAGAAAATCTTCCTTCTTCCTGCTGGGTTGTGTAAAGTAAGATACGACAAATGGTAGAGCCCCTTCAGGGTTTCTTGACTCCATTTTGAGTGAGGTTTTCCTTTATTCATTTTCACATAGTGATGTCACATTTTTATACTTTAGCAAATTGACACATTATGCTGAATCTTATGAGTGAAACTGGATTCATCATACTATATTATACTGTAACACAAGTGGACAAATTCCTAGGTTGTGTTTTGTTTTTAATTAAATTTTATTGGTGTATATAGTTGCTTTACAATGTTGTGTTAGTTTCTGCTGTACAGCAAAGTGAATCAGCTACACATATACATATATCCCCTCTTTTTTGGATTTCCTTCCCATTTAGATCCCCACAGAGCATTGAGTAGAGTTCCCTGTGCTGTACAGTAGGTTCTCACTCATTAACTATTTTATAGAGAGTATCGATAGTGAATATATGTCAATCCCAATCTCCCAGTTCATCCCACCTCTCCCCCCTTTCCCCCCTAAATAAGATCATCTATACCATTTTTCTAGATTCCACATATATGCGTTAATATATGATTTTGTTTTTCTCTTTCTGACGTATTTCAATCTGTATGACAGTCTCTGGGTCCATCCACGTCTCTGCAAATGACACAATTTCGTTCCTTTTTATGGCTGAGTAATATTCCATTGTTTATATGTACTACATCTTCTTTATCCATTCCCCCTTTGATGGACATTTAGGTTGCTTCCATGTCCTGGCTATTGTAAAAAGTGCTGCAGTGAACATTGGGGTGCATGTGTCTTTTTGAATTATGGTTTTCTCTGTGTATATGTCCAGGAGTGGGATTGCTGGGTCATATGGTAGTTCTATTATTAGTTTTTTAATGAACCTCCTTACTGTTCTCTATAGTGGCTGTAACAATTTACATTCTCACTAACAGTGTAAGAGGGTTCCCTTTTCTCCACACCCTAGGTTGTTAAAGAACTTTTATAACACCAAAATAAAGTGCCCTAGTTCTCACTTTTCACCATTTAGTGAAGAGAATAATTTGCTGTGTGTATACTGTTTTAATTTGTAATTGCCTATTATTATTTATGTCTGCTTAAAATATTCTCCTAAAATCTTCAACAGAGAAGCAAAATGAAAACAGTGAAAATGTTTTTAAAAATATTCTGTTTCAGAAGTTAAATGAGGGTGGTGGACTAGAGTCACAAAGGTCTAATAGTGTTGCTTAATGATGGTGATGAAACTGTCCTAGATACTGTAGAAAGGCCTATATAAATGCAAAGTAGTGGCTGCAGTGGTGATAGGAGAACAAAACTGAATATATCTTTAACTTTTTATTTTTGACTTCTCAGAACTTGGTTGACCTGACAATGTTACAGCATGCAATATCTGGCTCTCTTTAGCCCTACTGACATCAACACCTCCTGTGTGTTTAAGCTTATAGGGCACACAGTTAATAGAAGGTGTGTCACTCTACTCTGCTGTTAATACTGAGATCTTCAGAGACAGTATGGCCACCTTTTAACCCTCATCTGTTTGTTTTTTATTTCTTTAAAAGTATGTAAATATTTGGAAGGAAAATGGGATCGATGTCACTGTTGCTCCAGCCTGTTAAATGCAGGGACTGTTATGACTTCAGTGCTGCAAACTGCTGAAGCTACAGTTGAGACAGAGAGGTGTAGCTCTGCTATTAATTAATGGAAAAAGGAAATCTCTAGAAGAATGATCTCAAAATCCCAAGACAATAGGAAAAATATTTAACCTCCTAGATATTAAAAATATTTTATTCTGTTTTTCTGTGAGATGACAGCAGTAACATGCGTTTCATGAGTATATTTATGAGTGTAACCAAATTCATTGGTATTTATTTTCACAGTTATTAAAATATGACACAAATAAAAATTTTCCAATTATTAGTATTTATGCTCTGAAATTGTGTTCATAATTATCTAGTTGGTACAGCGTGGTACTATCCTCCCTTTAATTGCCTGGCTTATTACGATTGGCCTCTTTTTTATCTAGCTCATTCATACTCCTGTTTAAAAACTATTACCTTTCTAATGAAGAAATGACCCTTGATTCTTGTTGCAGTAACTGAAATGGTCGTTAAAAGGTATTGGGGTCATAGCTAATATTAAAAATGTTGATTTATAATACTGAATATAAAGGACTAAATTGTTTATCTTTGGCTATGCAAGTACCACCATGTTCTCCAAACTTGAAAACTGCAAATCACAGAGCAATCCACATCCATTTTATTCTCTGAAATAAATCTAATTTTGCATAGAAGATAGAGATTAAAATCATACCAAAGGGAGGAATATAGTTCTCAAATAATTAGTTCTGCTTCTTTGGTTCCATCTGGGCTGATTTTGCTTATTACTGGCTTCACCAAGCACAGAGATGTGCTGGTTGCTGAGCAAACCTGAGACCACAGATATCTCAAGATGACGCAATTAAATAGGGTTATTTATTACCTTGCAAAAATAAGGTCAACAGACATTTCCACATGTCAATCACAATGACATGTTTTATAACCTCTGACTTTAGCATGTCAGGTAGAGAGTGAGTAAGGTCTCCAAGGATGTTCTACAAGTGAATGTGAGTGTGAGGAGTGGGCATGTGGTTTTCAGATTAGTTCTTGCTTCTGGACTCATAGGGGGTCTTTCAACACATTCTAAGACTCTCAATTGTTAACTTTTTTTTTATTGGAGTAAAATTGCTTTACAATGCTGTGTTAGTTTCTTCTGTATGATGAAGTGAATCAGCTCTATGTATACCTATATCCCCTTGCTCTTGGACCTCCCTCCCAGCCCCACCCCCCATCCCACCCGGCTAGGTCACCACGGAGCACCGAGCTGCACGCCCTGTGCTGCACAGCAGGTTCCCAGTAGCTATCTATTTTACATATGGTAGTGTATTTAGTTAACTTTTTATTTTTGACAATTGCTTACACAAAACTTCAAGGCAAAAGAACACCATACTCTTCCCCATTACAATCAGTGTAGGAAGGAGGCTTTCAGGATATCCAGTGCCTCTTTTCCCCCAGTGTGGCTAAAAATTGCTTAGATGATTATCGTATGTGTCAACAAAACTCAGAGAAACTTATTCTCACCAAAACCATTGTTTGAAGCTTATCATTTTGAAGCTATACTGAAAAAGGCAGCATGTAACCCATAGAAAGTGTAGGCAAAGCCGGTAGCATGGTAAATCATAGACCAAGATGTCCACTGAAAAAGGAAAGAATGACAGTAAAATATGAAGGAATGAGGCTGTCACAGAAGCTCATGATAGTAGTAAATTTTAATTGACATTTTTATTTCAGTATCTTGTAACTATGTGTTCGGAATGCTGAAATTCATCTCCCAAGGGTTAGGCTACAGATGAGTTTGTCATGGAAATGCCTCTTGCAGCTTTCCTCATATTCATGGAATTGGCATATTTGAATTTTTCTTTTCTTCTTTGCTGTATATTTGACAGGAATTCAGGCAAGTATCTTTCTTAAAAATAGGCCCACCTTGATGGTCCAAGTTTCTCAGGTTAAAAAGCCTGAAATCATCTGAAACATATTTGTCCTTTACCTTCTATAGTCACCAAAGATGGTTATTCTAATTTTGCTAAACTGGCTTCCACTTTTCTAGACATCCTCTCTACTACTGCGCTCTATTCACATTGTCATTTCTTACTTATCTTTCCTGCAGTTAATCTTATAAATGTATTTTTGTCCATAATTGTGAAAATAAAAATGAATTTCATAGTATACTGTGAATCATGTTGATATCATAGAGTCATTAATGTGTCTCACATATTTGGACTACTTAACCCATAGAATATGGTACAAATTTGTGTGAAAGTATGTTTTACCGTTGTGTTAGATATTGCTGGAGTTTTTAGACAACCTAGGAAAATGGCTACTGATACTTCAGGGCATTTTAAAATTTGCCAAATTAGAGATTGTTGCTGTTTCACAGCCATTGACCTTTCAGTGTCCATTTGAAAAAAAATGATAAAGATAATCTGATTTCAGCAATACAGTTTAAATACATTTGCATTTTATTATATTCATTTGGAAAAAAATAAGCTGTGCAAAGACATACTGTTTGTTCTATGAGTAGTTGGTGCACATATACATATGGATTCCTGGACTTGCATTACAGTAGCTTTCACCCTCCTGTATGATTCTGTGCCTCAGCAATCATGAAAATAGCTAACTTTTTAAAATTTGCAGCTCAAGTCACCTCTCTCTCTCTCTTTCTCACACACACACACACACACACACACACACACAAACACACACACACAATTTTTCACACCCTAATCTTTGCTTGGACATTTCCACTTGTGCTGGTCTCGGCTTCAGATCAGTTTCTGCAGGTCTTTCAGTTTCTGTAGGAATTCTTTTCTCCATGACTGGACTTTGCACCTCCCCTAGGCAATGTTAACGCAAACTGTGGTTTTATGTTTCCTACAGTAAAGGTGAGCAACCCAATTCAAGTCTTTATCAACACAATTGTATTAAGTGTTCATAATATGTATTAAGTAAAGCAATGAGTGAATGAACTCTCTTGCCCGGTACCTCTCTCCATAGGTTCTGAGCCACTGCTCTAACATGAACAAGCATACATCCAGCATAAAATTCATAAAGTTGCCTTTTCCTATTACCCAAATTTACATGCTAGTTATAAAAATAATTTTAGACATCCTTCATCTTTCAGGATGTTCTTTATGATTCCAGTATGTTCTTTTAACATATTGTTTTCTTTTTGTGTAGTAGCTTATTTTTCTTAGTGAAAACTGACAGTAGAGCACACTTTCTTACTCAGTTTTTCAGCAAGAGTAATAAGATGTTTGCTAGGTTATTCATGCTTGAGGATGTATCATGTGATCATGGAGATTAATTAACTGTTTTATAAGCACCATATGTTCACCCACTGAGCCTAAAATCCAGAAATTAGCACTTTAGAGTTCACATTATATACTGTACTTATATCGGTTTGAGAGGAGAGTGCATTCACTTATTCATCTAGCTGTCAGACTACAGCTAAGCATGAAAACTCTAATCTAGAGAAATCAGACAGAATAATGAATTTTCATTCATTCTTTTTTTGTTTATTTAATTTTTTACATACTTCACAGATTGAAGTTAATGTTGAAGTGGACCATTAATTTCCTTTATCTTCTTTAATATTTTCTTGGAAGGAAAAATGAAACAGAAGTACTTACAAATTGTATAATATAAGGCTCATTTCCTTAAGTATTAGGATATCAGTTTTAATATATCACCAAAGCAACTCTTTTTTGAATATATTGTTTCGTTCCAAGGGTAATAGTCATGCTAGGGAAATAGCCATATTTCACATGTGCAAATTAATGATTTTCGAAATGACAGCTTCAGAAAGCTTCTTTCAAGATAATTTTAAATTTAATTTTCATTAAGGTCCAAATCTTGATATTGAGCACATTACTGCATAATTAAAATTAAATAGGTCTATGGAGAAAATTGAAACACCTTATTAAACTTCTCTCCTTGCTCTGAGTGAATTACTTCAAAGGATATAATTAAGTTAAAAAAGAAGTTTAAGCTTGCCATATTTACTATATCTTTATACTAATATTACATTCAGAGAGATTTTTTAAAAAGTAATGGAACTAAATTTTAGTTTATTTATTTATTACTTTCCTTACTCTGTGTTCATGTTTCTGAAATGTGTTCAAAAGGTATTGATTTGAAAAAGATGATCTCAGTGGCAAAACAAGCCAACAGTTTTTTTTTTTTTTTTTTTGTCAAAAATACAAGATAGGGCTTCCCTGGTGGCGCAGGGGTTGAGAGTCCGCCTGCCGATGCAGGGGACACGGGTTCGTGTCCCGGTCCGGGAAGATCCCACATACCGCGTAGCGGCTGGGCCCGTGAGCCATGGCCGCTGAGCCTGCGTGTCCGGAGCCTGCTCTCCGCAACGGGAGAGACCACAATAGTGAGAGGCCCACGTACCACACACACACACACACACACAAAATATATATATATGCAAGATAATTACTTCCTATAAGCCACAAAATTGTATGATATTCAAGCTGTACTCTAAAGTTATTTGGTATATGAAGTGTAGATTCGGATTATTGTACAACAATATTGAAAAATATTTTCTTGTGTACAAGGTTAATTTAATAATAATCATCAATGAGCACTCATTTTCTCAAGAGAGAAAGATAAAACTTATATCTCTATAAAAATCCTTAATTTTTAAAAGCAATGAATAAAATCTCACCTAAATTTTAACTAGAGTTACAACTTGTTATTTTATTACTTATTCCCATTCTTGAAAACTTGTTTTGAAGATTCATTTGAATGTCTCATTATAAACAGCAAAAAATTTTTAAGATGAAAGAGTTAAAAATATTGAAATAAGTGTTAAAATGTCAGATTTAGTTATTTTTAAAATGCTCAGTATTCAATTTCAACTTTATTTTAATAAGGTACTAATTATAAGTTAAAAATATATAATACCAGGGGAATTTTCTTTCCCATGCTTTGACCTAACCTGGCTACCAGGTTTGCAAGTAAATTAATTTGATGGCAGAAATTACATAGAATACTTAAGCAAAAAGTACTTTGTAATGGGAGAGGCTGACTGTGTAACTACAGCGTTTGTCGCAAGCGGTTTGATAAAATTCAGATCAGAATTTCTGCTGTTCAGACCCAGACTCCTGAATTTTAATAAGCTCCCTGCTATAAATGGAAAGATTTTAATAACTCTTTGAATGCTTCTAACCTCACTTTCTTGCAGCTTCATCTGCCAACTCAACTCAAACTGTGATTCAATAATAGTAGATATTGCAGCAAAACTAATTTTCCTTTTTCTATTTTTACTTTCCTGGAAGATATCTCTTGTCCTTACTTTCAGTGGAGTAGGCAAACAAATTAATAGGGAAGGTTTAATTACCATTAACATTAAGTACCATTTTATAAATTTTAATTTTAGCTAAGACATGAAATAGAAACTTTAAATTTATTCAAGTGATACACTATTGTGATTTTTTAAAGATACTTTAAAATAAAAAGGTATATCAGTTACTAAGAAAACTTTTATGTGTTTTTATACAAAACTGTTACTTTTATTATCAACATTTATAACATGAATTCTTTTTAGTCCTAATTCCCACATGGATAGACTCAAGCAAAGGAATCTTCCAGCCTTAAAGATAATACTGCCTCAAAAGACTTGATGAGTACTGCACGAATAGAGGGAAGTATTTATTCAGAATGAAAAAGTAAAATGAAGAAGTATAAGTTAAGAGAAATTAAAATATATCTAATATTCAGTAGGGGTTATAGAAATTTAAAAAATTGATCTCCATCCTTGGCAGTTTATAATCTATTTACTGAGGAGGCTGAGAAGATGTATAAAACTTGAAAATTAGACTGTAGAGTCTTTAAAAAAAGATTTCTGCTTTTGATGTGTAAGTTTATATACAGGGAAATATTTACGTAATGGCTTCTCCATCTGATATTTTTCAACAGAATCAATAGTGATTCTTTTATTATAAAGCAAAACAACACAACCCCCCAATAAAACAAAACAAAACATACTGTAGTTATTCCATCAAAGATTCTGATTATAAAGTCTAGACACATGTCCCAGACACATATGAAAATTAAACAAATAAACAAGTACACTGCATATAATTATAACAAACAACCAGCATTACAAGGCACAATTATCAATACTGTGCTCATGTATGTATGCATTAATTACTTAAAATAAAACAGATATGAGGGGGACATGAAGAAAGATAGTAAGCTAAGATCATGACATGTAAGTTATGCCATTGTGTTAGATTTGAAAATAAATACATGACTTGGCTTGGAAGAGAAGAGTAGGGTGGGAATTTCAGAAAGAGCACATCACTGGAATAAGGGCTCAGATATAGAATGCCCCTGTGTGCAGAGGGGTCAGTAAGGAGAGTCGTAATTAATGAGAGGAAGTGTGGAGTATGAGTAAGATGGTTATTAAACTGAAGACAAACAGTATATCTGTGGAACCTCCGTTTAAAATCATGAGAATCCCCCATTCCTTTAGACAAAAATTCAGTAATCCTTTAATATTGCAAAGAAGGTTTATCAACACCTCATTTCAGATTCATCTTCCAGTTTCTTCATCTGTATCTTACTTCAGCTGTAGAGACCTTTTGAATTTCCTTGAACTCATCCGTAAGATAATTGTTTTTCACACCAACCACAGGCTCTTACCCACACCCCCCATCCCTGTTTCTCTAAATATTATCACTGTGTGACTCTTTCCTGGACGGCCTCTCCTCATCCATGCCATTTCCCTCAGTCAATTGGCACATTTTTACCTTGTACATATTTTTATTAGCGTTTCGCCTCTCCTTACTGTATACCTAGTCTTGTCCCTATGGTGTCTTTTTCTTTATTCTTGTGAGTTAGTTGAGGACTCGGTTTTTATATTCAGTGCATCCATCACAGATTAGCAGATCATCAGAGTATTCTCTCAGCGACTGTTTATAACTTGAAGACTATAATGGTATAAGACAATTCACAACTTAAGTATAAAGCACATGTGACAGCAAATTGGCTATTGACAATTCCCTATATATAGGCCACTATACCTTTCAGTATATGAATGCCACACCTCAGGTTTGTAGATTATCAGAGAAGAAATCGGCATGAACCAAAGGCAATTATCTGTAAAGTAGCCATCTGCAGGGTCTGAAAATAATATCCAACAGATATGCCTTATATTGGAAAATGACTAAGGGACACAGTCGGGCTCATGGAGGAGGTTTGTATTTGGAGTATATGGCAATAATATTTAGTAGGAAGTGGACAGGGAGGAAACAACCAAGATACATATGCTGTGTCATAGTAACAGTAAGGTTACTCTTGTACCCTGAAACATGTTTGAATTCTTCACGAGACCTGCTAAGATGTTTATTTATTTTTTTTCTCATTCGACAGTGTAAACCTAGAATATTTCATCATCTGTGTTAACCAGCGTAACTTGATCTCTTTCACCTTTACCTTGAAAGAACCAAGATAATATGAATAAATAATCAAATAGTGTAGAAGAGACTAAATCCTGTCTTCTGAGATCAGAAACCAGATCTAAAATTTTTATAAGATTTTATAATCAAAATTAACCTATTGGTGTAATACTGTCTTGTCCTATAGCAATAGTTTCAAGAAGAATTGCTTGGCTATTTCATTAATTTTAAAAACTATAAAATAATTATATAGAATCTTATCCATTAACTTCCTCTTCTCTCTTAAGATGAAACTGGATACTAATTATATTAAGTCTGAAATATTTGCACATGTCCTCTTCAAGGGTTTGATCATTTAAGATCAAAGCCAAGAGTAAGTCTGAAACTCTGAAAGGAATGCAATTATTTTTTCACAGCTGTTTGCTATTTTGCCCCTGCAAGAACAATAATTCAGTAGAAATATTTTTGAAGCAACGAATGAGTTTAAATTGTGATCGAGGGCATGTGTTGGTAAGGCTGAGCTACTTATGTTAGCTAGTGAAACTAATCCCTGTCTTGGATGACAGAAGGTCCCTAAAGATTCTTAGGAATTTCCATATCATGATTTTTTATTTGTTTGCCTTAGTCAAGGTTGTTATGAAAAGGAAAGAGTTCCTTGAATAAAACTATGAATAACACTTTGGTTAAATGACGGAATTTTATCAGAGGGCTAAGACCTTGATTCAAATAGCCAACCGTGTAATGTAGTGCTTTTGTCTACTTTGTTTTCTTGGTAAAGATTAATATTACTCTCTAGTTACATGTAACCAGGAGGTCAGATTTCAGGTTTGGGTCCTGAAGTTCTCTGTTTGTTTTACCCTGTTTTACTCTCTCTTCTGTTGCCTTGTCCTGCATGATTTCATCTTAATTATTGTTTTAGCCCTCTTTGTGTTAATTAATGGACATTTCTCTCTGCCTTTATTTTGTTTCTTATGAGAAACAATGAAAATGTTATCCTTCACTTCAGAAACAAACATACAAAACAAAAGGACAAACAAACAAGCAAAGAAAAAACTCAAACACAGGCTTGCTGCTTCTTGTTTCTGCTGGGCTTCCATTCTCTTACTTTCTGTACCTCTTCATTGATGTTTTGCCGGCGTCAAGAGGAAGCCAAATTGAAAAACGGTTGAAGTTCCTTACTTTACGAAGACTGCTCTGATTGCTTCCGTATTGACTAATTCAAAGTTGGAAAGGAATTTGAATGGAACTCTGAGGTTTTATGAAGGAAAAGAGAGCTTCTAGGAGTCATCCCCTCTGCAAGATTGATCCCTAATATTCAGTCCTCACTTATCTGTGCTATTTGTTTTCAGTCTTCCATTTGATCTAGAAATGACTTTTGGATTAAGTAGTTAAAAGTAGAAGTGAAGGGCAAAGAGCTGCTGTGATACTTAGGACATAAAATCTAGTCGCAGAGGAAAGAGTTGAGGTCTTCAAGAAAACTGTGGCCAAGCTACAAAATTAAAAGTGTGCTCTGCTTTCTGTGTGCTCTGGGTCCTGCTTAAGCAGAGTGCAGAGTTACTGTCACCAATATAGGTGTATGTGTTGACACACGATCAACCCAGTGGTTTTCAGTGTTCATTGAGCTCACCGTTAACAGGTTTCTGACCTCTCTGGGATTTATAATCATTTGTAGAGGGGACTGGTGTGAAAGATACCTTTTTGCAGAAGAGTTGTATCGTTTTCTCGTATATAATTTTGTAAACTTTTCCTATTACACATTACTGCACCTAGGTTCTGACTCAAGTAGGAAACCTCCTGGTCGTAGCCTTTTCCTTCGTTCTATAATTCTTTTATCTGCTGTGTTCCTGACACTGTCCTGCATGTATTCTTTTGTAGAACATCCAATAAAGGATAAAATAAAATTCGAATATCAAGGCAAGATTGGGAAGATCTTCCTAAAATCTTACTAGCTCATTGCAGTACTATAAATGTTCTTGGTAGCACCAAGAAAGAAGATGCCAATTCCTATCTTCTAGGATTTGAAAGAAAATCAAGCTTTCCGTTGATAATCTAAGGCTGACTTTTGCCTCACCGACTTGACTTATGAATAACATACATAATACACTTCCCGCCATTCACTCTGGAAACCTCTACCGAACTTTGTACTTTTTGAACTCTCTACTTCATCTATGGAAAAATTAGTTCTTGTGATAGATTCCTTGCTTCCGCAGACTTGCTGTGTGATACCATATACTGTTTCTCTTAGGGGAAATTCTTTCATAAACACATGGCCTAAACTGTGCTTATGACACAACCTTTCATCCTGAGGAGCTGCTTGAGCATCTGCAAGCAGCTCTAGGTGTGTGGCCAGCAGGATTATCCACAGGTAACAGGATGCTGAATTAACTCTTTGGTGTCCCAAGGTCTACAATGAAGTAGCAGATATCAGCACTGAACATGAAGCAGACATTTTCATGCGGATTTAAGAGAAAATGTTTTCAGAACCTCTAGCCAGCTCAAAGATATAAAAAAGGGGTAATTGGATTAGGGAGGAAATTTCTTCGCACAGAGGGATTGTTATGCTCTGAGTCTCAGTGATGGGGCTGATGCTTTCTTCTCACCTCACCCTAAAGAGGGACTAGCCAATGGGACTACTTGGTAAACGCTGACCTACTTACTGCACTTGGGAAAGATGAAAAACTTCTGCCAGACAAAAGTAAAAAAGCTGAAGCAGACTGTGGATCAGAGGTTGATTCCAGCTGGGGACTTTATAGTCTGCTCTAGTGGCACAGCCAGGGAGGGCAGGTGCGTCCTGTGAGGTCTGCTCTATCAGCTTGCTAGGGCAAGGGGTAAGCAACTGTTTACATGGGCCAGATGTGAATCCGAACTTAGAGAGCTAGTGAGGGACTTGGGGTTGTCTTCCCTTGTATTTTCTAGAACCCAGAGGGACAAGGAGTCCTCAGTTGAAACAGCCTAGGTATAACTTGCTGGACGCACAGGAGCTAAAGAAGGAGTTACGAGTGTCCGCTCAGGATGGAGATGCAGTCTTCCTGGTCAGAAAGTTTGGGAGAGAGGTGCCCATCAGATACCACTCAGGAGAAAGTGTAGCTTTAATCATCTGTAGGCACAGAGATGGCCAAGGTACTCAGCTAAGAAAGGACCCACCTAACTCCTCCTCCTTCTTCTGAGTTGGAGTTCAGAGTCAGCAAAATGACAACAAAAAACCATTGAAGGAGAAGTGAAAAAGGAGGGGGTAGAAAAAATGACCATTTCCCTTTTCTAGACAAAAAACAACTTGAAATAGGTGCAGATTGGGGGAGGGGAAAAGATTTAAGTCAAGTTCTTTAAGTAGAGATAAAATAATTATCTCTAAGTCAAGTTCTGAGTTTCGTTTATATCTGACATTGTCTATTCTAATTGCAAAATTGAAATTATTTGAAATTTAAGTTACCATAGGACCAGTTATTATCAATAACGGAGGAAAAGCCGCAGGTATGCTAGAATTTTCATCCAGGGGCAGGTGAAAATTATCCACACTGAATAAATTTTAGGAAGTTGGAGTGAGGGTAGTGGGGACACGAAAATAAAACTGTGTTTTGTTTACTTCGTGAGTTGTGGCTGTTCTGTGCGTAATTGGGCTGTACATATTTTGCTTCACTGGAATCATTTTTAACTTCCTCTTCCTGGTGTTGGGATTAAGGGGATATATTGATATCATGTTAGATAAATTGGGTAGAAATTTTACAATGCATTCTCAAATCATTTATTGGTCCTTAAAGCTTACTAATACATCACTATTTTAGGTAACTTACAACTTCTATATCACTACTGGTTCTCCAGTTTTCTACCTTTTTGTTGTTCACTTTATATCTTATAGAGCTTTATGGTTTACACATGTTACAGTCCTTAACTTATTTGACACTCAAAATGATCCTTTATAGTAGCAGGGCAAACCTTGTTTTACCTATTTTAGAGAAAAGGAAACCAATATACAGAAGTAAAATCACTGCTCAAGCTTACTTTGCTAGTAAGTGGCAAGACCAAGATTCCAACTCAGTCTTCCAATTACAAGTTTTACAAAACCAGCTCCCATGTTTCAGTGCCCATGTCCTCTCCTGTTTGTAAGATGAAAATAATCCATAATAGCTAAAACAATTTCTCAGCGTTTTTATGAGAGACACTTTACTGATTTTTATTATCTCTTGTTCTTAAAAATAACCCTATGCGGTAGAGATAACTATTTCCATTTTGCAGATGAGAAAACTGAGGTTTTCATAAATGTAGAGATTTAACCAAGATCATATACTAGGCAGTGTCACTGAAGGGTTTTGAAGCCCAGGCAATCTAACTTCAGAGCCTGAAAAATTAACCACTGCATTCTCCATGTTTTTGAACTGAGAACTTCATAATAAATTCATGGGTCTTCACATATATCAGAATTTTATGTGTTAGAAATCTAAAATGTTAATAATTCTAAGCAAACTGCTATGACTAAACTATCACTTTTCTTAGAGAGATGTAAAGAAAATTGGGCCTGAACTCAGTATATTTAGTTTTCATGTCTGCTTTGTTTTTGGATCATTGTGGTATTAACCAAGTTGTGTAATTTCTCAGTATCTTTATTCTTATATGTCTATCATATAGAAACTATATTTAAATTCATTATGCAACTAGAAAGTATTGTACTTAGGCTTACATAGTACTAGTGAATTAATTTCTAAAGAAAAAAAGCATAAATTTATATGCTATTTTTGTCCATTTGGACTACTCTAACAGAAATAATGATAGAATGAGTGGCTTATAAGCGAGAAAAAATTTTATTTCTCACAGTTCTGGAGGCTGGAAAATCCAAGATGAAGGCACCAGCAGATTCTATATTGGGTGAGGGCCTGCTTCTTGATCCATAGATGACCATCATCTTACTGTGACCTCACATGGTGGAAGGGGCAGGGGAGCTTTCTGGGGTCCCTTTTATAAGGGCACTAATTCCATTCATAAGGGTACCTCCCAAAGGCCCCAACTCTAAATTCCATAACATTGGAGATTAGGTTTCAACATATAAATTTGGGGATGACACAAAAATTCAGTCTGTGGCATATGCCACTAAAATGCTGTAAGTTTCAGAATTAATAATGTGGCAGATATTTATTTCTCATCTTTTATCAGCTGATATTCAGCTGGCATTTGGTCGGTCTCTGTGCTGTACCATTTGTTAAATATGTTCTATGTATACGTGCCTCTAATAATCTCAAATCCGAGTTCCAGGCATACGAAAAACAGTAGTATATTAGCACATGGCACCCGAAAAAAGGATCTTACTGTCCAATCAAAATGCCAGAATAAATGCCATTTTTTAAATATATGTTTACCATTTAACAGTGAAACCTTTAACCAGTGGATTAAAATGTTGAATTGGAATAAAATATTGTGTATTGACATTCATTTAAATATACTAAATTTTATACATACAACATTTTCATAGATTAAACATTAACACTCTTAATATATTATTTTTACACCAAATTCTGACTGTTATATTCCCGTCGACGAATGATTATTTTGAATCATCAAATGGTAGTGCTGCCTGCTAGCTGTCTTTGAACAGCAGCATTTGTGCAATTATTTGAATATTTTATTGCATTTTATGTTATTACTTATAAAATGAGTGGGAAATGGGAAAGTGATAAGAAACATATCTCATAAACTTAATTTCTTTGAGGCAAAGTTAGAAATTATTATCATGCTTCATGCAATGAATCTTAAGATTCATTACATTCATTGTTCTTAAGCTAGTTGGTGTTCCATTGTGAAAGAAAATAATAAAGTACATGTATAAAATAGTAGAAAGATTAGAAAAATATGTTATTTAAAAATCAGATTTATTTAGGGAATTTATAATATGAGTCTTCTAGACTTTTTAAGATACCATGAATTGTAAAGTGCACTAACATTTAAAAAGTATCTCACAAGGAATGTACAGTGTTGAATTCAAAGTGAAAACATCTATTCAAGATGTACACTGATTTCAGAAATGGTGAAATGTACATTATTATTTTTAATAAGCATATTATTTTTAATACTGAAAAATGTTTTGTCTGTCTTTTTCGTATTTTACTCTGATACGCATTTAGAATGTATTATCTATAAAAGTTAAGAAACTAGATCCATTTTCTTATATATGAAAGCTCATCTAAAAGTGATTAGTGCTTAGTAACAACGGAAAGCATTGGTATAATGTATATTTATTTTTAAGTTTGTTTATAGATAATAATAACAAAGACATGATTTTTTGTAACATGTTTTGACTCTCAGACAACATTTCTTGGTTCAGCTTAAATGGGGACAAAGATTAAGGGGCAAGAATTATTTTCTTTACACATTCTTAGAGGTTTATATAGTAGGCCTTACTGAATGAAACTGTGTTCCTAAAAATAATTATTTAGGCATATTTTACATGTCAAGTTTATATATTTTGTGTTCCTACAAGAATTGACACTAGTAGATAATCTATGGAACAATTGAGGCATATTTCTTTTCATTTGTTATTTTCTTCTTGTTTATACTCATAATTTTTTCTTTGCTTCTTCACTTTAATCTTTTATCTCTTGCTCACAAAAATTGCTTCACTGTGTGCTAATGGCTAGGAGTTCTAGCAGTGTATTGCTCAATAAAACTTTGTTTATAAAGCAAAAGGTATAAAATAATTTGGATTAGGCTATCAAGTAGGAATTAGAGAATAATCATGGTTGTTTTTCTTGTTTATATTTGGCTAAGGAGCTTATTTGGCGATGATGCTTAACTATTTTTCTCTTGTGAATTATCCAACAGTCTTCCCTGATGTTAATGATGACTAATGATCATTTTTAAAGATGCGAGGATGATGGAAGAACCATTTATGATATTCAGGTTTCTGATTGGTTAAGTAGATAATTATGCAGAGAGTAATGAATTTTGTTTCTGTTTGAAGAGCAGAAGTACATGTAATAGAAAAGAAGTAAGATTGTGAAAAATATGATTATTTAAATTTTGGCCATCTGGAGTGTTCTTTTGCCTGTTGGGCTTTTAATTGTGGCTACTGAACAGACAGTGGGTCTGGAATTGATAGGTGAGTTTGGAACAGATATACAGTTTTGAGGGTCATCAGCATTCATGTGAGAGAGTATAAATAGTATAGGTTCAATAATTAAGTTTCAAATATGGAAGCAAAAGAATAAAGGACTGTAACTAGACTCATGGGAAACTCCATTTGCTTTCCTCTTTTCCGTACCTAATGCAATTGCTTCAGATTTTCTTTTTAATGAATAGAGATTCTTACAGTTTCTTAAGCAAGGCAGTACCTTGAGTTCTGCTGCAAAAATAATAAGCTATCCAAGTATGGAATTTATGTGAGTCAGTCTTTCTGGTTTTGTGAGGTACCGTGGAGTTTTTAAGAATAATAGACCTAATTTGATTTAGTGACTCAATAAATAAATGAAACTTTTTTTAAAAAGCCGTCAGTAGTTTTCCACTGTTTTAAACTAGAAGTGAAAAAAAGCAGAGCTTTCATGTGGAAAATATACCCTAAGTTCTTGACAAGTGTCTGAAAAATGCGTGTCCTTTGGTCAGAGAAAGTAGATAATTTACTGACTTCTCATTCATTCAGTCTCATTCATTCAGTAAGAGAAAAGAATATTTTTAGAAAAAAATTATAAAGAGTTTTCATTTGCTCCCTTACGTCTTGTGAGACTAACAAAATTTAAAAAAAGAAAATTGTGAAAACTTAATTGCATGTTTTAGCTGACACTATCAAACTATGTTTTTTTAAAAAATTCAATTTATTGAAACTAAAACAAACACAAAACAGGTCACCCATTTCTTCCACCCCTCACCCTACTTCTGATAACCTTCAGTCTGTTCTGTGTATCTGTGAGCTTTTTTTTTTTCTTTTTTAAGATTCCACATATAAGAGAGATCATATGGTCTTTCTCTGTCTGAATTTTTTTGCTTAAAATACTGACCTCAGAGTTCATCCATGTTTTTGAAAATGGCAAGATTTCATTCTTTTTTTATGGATGAATAATATTCTAATATGTATGTATGTATACACACACACACACACACACTGGAATATATATATACACACATACACGTACATACATACATACATACATACACACACACATACATACCATACCACAACTTCTTTATCCATTCGTCCTTCAGTGGACACTTAGGTTGTTTCCATTTCTTGGCGGTTGTGCATAATGCTGAAATGAACATTGGGGTTCGTATATCTTTTCCAGTTAGTGTTTTTGTTTTCTTCGGATAAATACCCAGGAATGGAATTGGTAGATAGTGTGGTAGCTCTATTTTTAATTTTTTGAAAAACCTCCATACTGTTTTTCATAGTGGCTACACTGATTTACATTTTCACCAGCAGTGAAGTAGGGTTCTCTTTTCTCCACACCCTCATCCTCATCCTCACCTTGACTCTTCTTATCTCCTGAACTATCTACTTTCTACTTTGTCTTTCTGCGTTATTTTGACAATGCCTCTACTTTCACATATTTAAAGCAGATAACCTTTTGTATCACATACCCCAATATATTGTTATTGTTTCCTCTTTGTGCACAGAAGAAACCCCAATCATCCTAACATGATTGGTATTCAAGATCTTTCATTGTTTGGCTGAAACCTGGATCGGCTGGATTCCAGATTAAATCTTCAGTTAAAATGAATTTCTCCCTTATCGTTTCATAATCACCTGTTTGCTATTTTCTTACAGCTCTTTTTCAATATGAATTTCGTGACTATACACAAGTCTGTTCATTTGGGGATAAATCATTAAGGGCATAAATTGATTCTAAGTCATTGATTAATACAGACTCTGCATCTAATAGATGCTCAATAATTTGCTGCTTAGATTTAATAAAAAATTATAAAACTTTGGATGTAAGTTGCTTGATGATTCTCTTTCAATTAAATTTCCAGTTCAAATAAATGGCTTGAGTGTTCAGAAATATTTTACCTACTTTCCATGTCTACCCCATTATTTTATATCTCCATTGTTGTTCAGTATTCTACATTAATGCAAAGGTAGGTCTTAATTTTGTACTTTATGTACTTCATTAGCCTCCTTTATAAATTTGGAACATAGCCAGAAAACTCAGAACATATACTTCCTTTGATTTTTGACTGTGTGTTACTGCAGACAACTTGATGTTCTTTTTCATGTAATAGACTATTGCCATTCACTTGCTTAGCAAGCACTATTTATGACTAGGCCAAACCTAAAGAGCAAAACCTTACCCAAACTCTGAGTCTTACAAACAGTGCCTTTGTAAATTTATGATGTATAGTTTCAAAAATTATATCTATAATAAACAAATAATTAGATTGGATATATGAGAAAAACAGTTCCTTATAGTTTACTTTTGTTTTTACTTTGGATCTTGGCTTTTTAAAAATAATTGGATTTTACTGACCTTTATTTTTTTCCCTGAGAATAAATTTGACACCACATATTTCCTCAGATAAAACACACTCCCATCTTAATTTATTTACTTTAAGAAAAATAAACCAGGGAATGGGCTGAACAATATTCATTATTATATTTTTATGCTAACTGGCACTGGGGAGCAATAAGCTATTTCTTTCTTATTTCTGAAATCAGTTGTCCTACACTTGGCAATATATGAAAAATGTATATGTTAATGATTCAAATAGTAAAAATGTAGTGGAAGATAAAGGGAAATGAGGAAGAAAAAAGGGTCAGAACACATCTGATAGTTTATTAAGATTAAAAGACTTGTTTCAGGGACCTCCCTGGTGGTTCAGTGGTTAAGACTTCACCTTCCAATGCAGGGGGTGTGGGTTCGATCCCTGGTCAGGGAGCTAAGATCCCACATACCTCGAGGCCAAAAAAACCAAAACATAAAACAGAAGCAATATTGTAACAAATTCAATAAAGACTTTAAAAATGGTCCACATCAAAAAAATCTTTAAAATAAATAAAATAGAACATTTATTTCTACTGTATGCATGCATTTATTTATTGAAGACTAAAATATGTATCTATTTAAATAAGCAATGTGCGTGGAGAGAGACTAAAATATACTATTTGCCATCTCACTGCTCTCTTCATCCTCAAAAATGTAGGGCTTCATAAACTTATTATAAGGTTTTATAAACTTCTTATAAAATCTGAATTTCCAGATTTTTATAATACATGCAAAATACATTTGTTTTATTATGAATAGTTAAGAATTCTGTGTGTAATACCCTAGGTTATTTTATCATAAACCAGATTTTATTTTGATTTCTTAATGTCATAATCTTTCCATCTTTAAGGAAATTAGAGCTTTTCTTACACCTACATTAATGTATGCTTGCAAAAGACAAGCCCCCTGCCATTGCCACCTTCAATACGCAATATGGGGTAGTGAGTCATAAAAAATGATGCTCTGTTTTCTTCTGAAATTCAACCCATGAATCAGTTAATTTATATGGAGATCTGCTAAGCTCACCATGCCATTTATATTTCTTAATCCTTCTTTTATTAGCTATACTTACGAGGAAATTATACCATAATTTTCCTACAAGCCTCAAGTCTCAACTAATTTGTGTAGTAAAAAATATTTTCAAGTGGCTTTTCTTTTCAACTAAAGAATTATTCATACTGTGTGTCTCAGTTTGACTGAATGTTTCTCATTATTTGTACATGTGTACTTTATTCTGTTGGTAAGAATAAGCACTCAGGACTTGAGGTTTATTGTACTTGTCAGTGGTTCTTGGCCTTTATCCATCAGTTCTATTGCCTTTCCCAATGGTGGGAGTATTTTTTTTTTTTTTAGTGCTAATCACTTATTAACATTATTTTTTATAAAGACAAGGTTGATTTATGAGTAAGGGGAGGAAGAAATTTTGTCTTCTAAACTCTAGAATTCTGACAATTGATCTGACAGTTGTAGAAGTTTTTCAGCATTTTTCAGCATGGTGAAAATAGAAAGGGTATTTGAAACACAAAATTATGCCCATCAATTCTTAGTCTATATGCTTCTCTCCCCCTCACACACTGAGTATCTAAGATTCAAATTTTATTTTCATCAATATTTGTGAAAGGTTACATTTACACGGCCATGGCTCACGGGCCCAGCCGCTCCGCGGCATGTGGGATCTTCCCGGACCGGGGCACGAACCCGTGTCCCCTGCATCTGCAGGCGGGCTCTCAACCACTGCGCCACCAGGGAAGCCCGGCTCTTCTTTTTGAATTCTAATTTTATAAAACCCCAAGGTTCAAATAAGCACTTAAAACATTTTATTGTTTCATTGAATTTATTATGCTATGGATTTGAAGAAATTTAAGTTCTGATTCTCAGTAAAGCAACAGAGGCATACACATTAAGGAGGTCAGACTGTAAGGTAGATATTCAAAAAGAGGATATGTCAAGTGGACCATGCATATCTCCCACAGAACATGCCTAGTCAGCTCAAGAAGGGAGGCCCTGTGACTGGGGAAACATAGGCAGTTAGGAATTAGTGGGAGGTCAAAAAGGCATCTGGGATTTGGTCTTTATAAGCTTTAAAGCATTGTAAAATCATTTGGCTTTAATAAGTCCCATAGGAAGACATTAAGTTTTGAGCGGATACAGGACATGCACTAAATTACATTCTAAAGAATCATTATAGATTATGAGCCCTTTGATTGTGGACCAGTTAGGGTATTGTTTTAAGATATGGAAGTAACCCAGGTGAGAGATGATGGTGGCTTTTAGTAGTAGAAGTGATCAGAAGTGATTGGATTCCTGTTATTTTTGAAAGATTTACTGATAGATTTGATGTGGGTGTGAAAAAATAGAGGTATCAAAGATGAATTCAAGGATTTTGACTTAATCAGTTAGAAGAATGAAATTGCCATTTGTGTAAGGGGGAGAAGACTGAGAGCAGGCTGTGTCTGTAAAGGTGAGAAGTTTCGTTTTCAACATGTTAAGTTTCACTTGCCTATTAGTTAACTATGAAGGTATGTGGGTATAGAAGGCTGGTATTTAAATGTATAAGGCTGGAGTTCAGGGGAAGAATCTGGCTGGAGTTATAAATATTGAAGTTGTCTGCACAGATATGCTATTTTAAGTCCTGGAACTGAATGAGATCACTCAAGGAGACAGGGTATATAGAAAAACAAAAACAAACAAACGAAAACAGAGAGGGAGAGAGTTCTGGAACATTCCAATATTAACTAATAGGAAAAATGAGAGAGGACCAGCCAAGGAGACAATAAAGGAGGGCTGGTGATGTCAGAGGAAACCAAGGACAGTGGTTGGTGTGGGGTCAGAGGAAACCAACAGATAAGGAAGTGTTTAAAGAATGCTTACACATCAAGTGGATTGCTGACAGAAAATAGACTGTTAGACTTAGCAATATTTTTAGTCCCTGATGATTTGTAAAAATGTTACCCACATAACACAAAGAAAGAATTTTAGTGGAAGTATGGCTGACTGAAGCTATTAGAATGGTCTCAAAGGAAAATGGGAAGAGAACAAGGCAGTTAGATTAGAGACTGTGAGTACGAGAAACATTTCATAACAGGTTGCCATAAAGGGGAAGGAGAAAGTGAGGTCAAGTTTTTCTTTTTCTTAATCTGTAAGAGAAATAATGACATGTTTGAATATTCATGAGAATTACTAGTAGATAGGTGAACAGTTGAAACAACACAAAGAAATATGAATCACTGGAACAATGTTCTTAAGTAGGCAAAGAAGGTTGGAATTTAGAGGAGAGGAGAGTATTAAGAGCACAGAGCTCATTCACATCAACAGACGAGTGATCAGAATTATGTGAGCACAGCTTCTGGCAGATGGGTAGATAAAGTGATGGGATTTCAAATTTCGTTCTCATCTGCTTTGGTTTTATCAGTATATGAGAAAGTATGTGTACGTGTGTAATCCTATACATGGGAAGTGCTTACCTGCTCAGCTGATTAATATTGCTTATGTAATGAATATCTGGAAAGAGTTTTAAATCATTTAAAATAAATATGTCAGGTAAATTTCTTGAGGTACTCCTGCATCTGTGTTGCTGACTGAGATACTGGTGCAGGGGTAGACTGAGAGCGAGCCTTAATGAAGTGTGAACTTCAGGACTGCTCTCTTGCATAGGTCCTTTGTAACACTGTGAGAGGGACCCTGGCCATTTTACACTCATAGTTTATTTTTTTCTTAAAGAGAAGTTTACCTAGGAGCAGCTTTGAACCTCAGTCTGCCCATGCATCTTCCTGTAACTGACTTGGGAAAGCAATGGTCTAAGCCTTTTTGCCTTATAAATCTTGAGCAAGTGCTTCTCACTGACAGATTCCAACATGGCACTTGGAACTGTACAGAGAAGGAGATTCTGGGAAATGTCTTTCTTTTGCCTTTGAAAAGGCTGAGGGTGATGCTGAGTTGACAAGAGACTATCCAGCATATCACCCTATGGAAGGATATACAATTAATTGTATAAGGAAACTTTAAGCCATTCAAGGGACTAGGACTTAAAGGAAGGAAGCATTTATGTATTAGCATATCTGAAAGTGGAAAACTGAAGTATTAATCGAAACCTGATTGATGCTAAAGCAACACAGAAGGGTAATGGTCAGTTCAGAATAAAAAAGTAGAGGAATAAGAGGGCAAAGATTTTTCAGGGTGTCTTTAGCCTGATTTTAAGGCTCTGTTTGGCATTCACTAATAATGCATTCAATACACTTATTGATCATTCACAGTATGTACTAAGGATATCACTTAAAACAAGACAGGACTGGCCCCTCTGTTCAAAGGGCTTATGGTCTAGACCAGCACCATCCAATTGAACTATAATTCCAGCCCCAAATGTGAGCCACATTTGTAATTTAAAAGTCTCTAGCAGCCACAATAAAAAAAGTTGAAACAGATGAAATTAATTTTAACAATTATACTTAACCCAGTATATCCAAAATATGTATTATCATGTTAACATTTAATCAATATAAAATTATTAATAATATATTTTACATTCTTTTTCTTGTTTTGTACTGTCTTCAGACTCTATTGTGTATTTTATGCTTATAGCATATCCCAATTTGAACTGGCCACGTTGAAAGTTCTCAGTGTGGTTAGTGGCTACAGCATTGAGTAGCACAAGTCTTCTAGACAACTAGAAGTTTAGCCTGAATAATCCTAAGGGACCCCCATTGTGAAAAAGTCCTGAACTTGAACTCTGGACCACATACCAGTCTGTGGTGATCCATCACGATAATGCTACCTGTTAGGCTGTTTTGTGCTGCTTTTATGACATTTAATATCCAAACAATTTACACGAACCATAATTCCTTAACTCTGAATAACTCTTTACTGGTGTCACTGATAACTGGTGTATGTAAAGAAAGTTAATTTACATTATCCATTTTGTGCACCACTGCCTTTGCAAACATACACTCTTCTTTAATTTTAACATATATTGGCATGCCAAAATGAAGATATATTATGGACTTTCTTCTTTTTCACCAAGAGAAATAAGAGTAGAGTGGAGGATTGACTATGTTACTTCCCTTTGGGAAGCTGAATTTGGGGTTCAGAAAATGCTGCATTTCTGTACCTGTAATTAAGGGGAGGGATAAAACAATTATTGAGAAGTTTAAAATGTAGGTGAAAAACCCTGATTATTTCAGCATATGTTGATTTCATATACAAGTTTCACCTTTGAAAAGAAAAACATATGCCATGATTTGGTTATAATGAAACAATTATTGAGATTTTTTAATGGCTAAATCTATCTCTTATATGTTTATAAAATTACTTCTAAAATTGCTTAAAAATCTCAAAACATATAAAATGTGTATTATTTGCTCTACTTCTCTAGTTTACTGGAACAGTTGAGGACAGGGTGCATATAAAAATCCATGGAACATTGGTGTGTGTTGTGTTTTAACATCATTATCCATATGTGCCACAAGTGGAAATAAAGCGAAAGCTATTTTTGCAAAATTTCTGTCACCTCAATGACAGGAGAAAATGGGGTGAATACCTACAAAAAGAAATGAAAAGTAACTGTAATTCATTTTGATTTTAACTCTCTAGCTCTCTCTATCCTCTGTCCATCTATCTACTACCCCACCCCTGCCCCCATCTCGTGAGCTCTTGCTCATTTTCATTAGAAAATTTAAAACCCTTTTGAAATAGTCTTTTCAAATTATTTATTTTCTGTAGTAAACTTAAGAAATTGTGTCTCAGTTTCTTTGTGGGTATGTATGTGTAAAGATTACAAGGTTACAGATAACTGCTACTTGCATTTCCTTAGTAATGCTCATGATCTATAATAGAAGCTCTCTTTTAGTATGTGAAAGACATAGACAAATGCAAGTGTTTATAAATTAGAGAAAGAAATGAGAGCCAGAGGCCTGGGAAATTGTATAAAGATTAATAATACCATTGGAAATCCAATTTGCCTGCACAGAAAATCATATTTTCTGGGAGAAATATTAGTATCAGAGATGTCTAAATGGGTTATTTAAAGATTAGATTTCAACGGATGGAAGAGTAAGAACAAAAACAAAATCAAACAAATAAGGACTAATGTTGTAGAAACTTGAGATCTTACTGATGATTGATTGCCACCTACTTAAATAGCTTTTGATAGTAATAAAATATAAAGGATTATTCAGCGTTCTATATTTTGAAAGAATTTGTGGAGATCATTAAGTATATTTTGCTCAGATTAGCCTAGAGAAATTTAAAATACCCTGTGGTACCAGATAATGGGCGTCAGAATAGAAAAGGATATGAACTTAACACATAGGTTCTCAAATCCTGGCTCTACAGGAATGAAGTAGTGGAATTCATTTTTACAGAAAAGATTATTAAAATACAGCCATCTACCTTTTCATGTGATTTTATTCCTTTTAAAATGTTAGCATATTTTCAGGAAAATTTATGCAGATATTGGATGAAATCTGTCTCAGTGTTTCCATATATTGTAAATACATAAATACGGTATCCACATTCATTTTATGACAAACCTGCAGCAATTTTTAGGCACTGGACAGGTTATGTTTTTGTTTTTGTAATTTCTAAATTACAAAATTTAGAAATCTCTCCCCAAATATAATTTTAGGAACTATATTCATCATAGACATTTTTTTAATTCATAGTGGAATTTTATTTTATAAGTATCAATGTTAGCTCTCATTTTTCTAATCAGTTTAATCTGAGAATACCAGAATAAATTTATGAGACCTTGTTTAAAAATTATCTAGGAGGTCATCGGCTTTAAAATCTGCTTAAAAATAGAATGATAAATAGCATACAGATCTGCTCTTTCTACCCTGTTGCGGTTTATATGGCATTCTTTTCCAGGAAGATTTTTGATTTGTAGTTATACATATCCATCTTCTACCTATATTTTACGGCCAAAATCAAAACTTTTGCTAATCCCTTGAGATTTAGAAAGAGCTTCCACTCAGTGGTTATGGTGAAGATTTTTCTACCTTAGTTCACTTTTGTTTTTGAGAAATTCTCTTCCATTTGTAGTTTGTAATATTGATATTTTTTTGTCTCTGTACCTTGATTTTAAACTCCTTGAAGCCGAGAACTAAATTTTTACATTGTACTTTTTCTTTATACCTAGAAAGAAAAATTGGCAAGTTATCAGGTCTTTAATAGTTGTTAACCAATTAAGGCATTGTATCAACTTGTATGTGTGAGGGAGTAATGCACTGCATATGAATAGTTTCACTAGTTTGGAGAAAATGAAATAGAATAGGATATCTTAATTAAAAAATACAGTTTTATGACGACTTGGATATAGTAATTAAGGAGTGTTACCAGTTAAATGACTTTTTTTTTTCTTTTTTTTTTGTGGTACGCGGGCCTCTCACTGTCGTGGCCTCTCCCGTTGCGGGGCGCAGGCTCCGGACGCGCAGGCTCAGTGGCCATGGCTCACGGGCCCAGCCGCTCCGCGGCACGTGGGATCCTCCCGGACCGGGGCACGAACCCGTGTCCCCTGCATCGGCAGGCGGACTCTCAACCACTGCGCCACCAGGGAAGCCCAAGATCTCAATCTTTTTGTTGAAATAAGATTTAAGTAAACATTTTATTTATTGTAAAATAAGATGTAAAAGATTACATCAACAATAACATCTTGAGAATAGGATGGAATAAGATTTTGGTAGTCATCATATTACAAATACCAAGCTTAATTATAAATATTAGATGTAAGACACCACCATCATCAGCACAGTTAGCATTATTAAAATTAACATTTATTGCCCAACGTTCTGCTAAGATTGTATTTTATTTCATTCTCTTAATGTAATCAAGTAGGTCTTGTTATTTCCCCCATTTTATAGGTGAGAGGATTAGGGGACTACTAGGGGAGTTGTCAAAGGTCTCACAAAATGCAGGGGATACATTGTTTATTTGAACTTTGGCTAAAGCCATGATTTTACTTTTAATGTCCATAAAATATTGATATACCACAGTTTACAAATATTATGTTTTGTCCTCATTTTAACGTTTTTTTTTGTTTTGTTTTTTTTTGCTCTGTACCCTAAATTGTGAATGTCGAGTATTTCCTGCAACCAAAATCGATTAAATAGGTATGGATGCTCCAACTCTCTCTCTCTCTCTTTCTCTCTGTCTCTTATCTTCTATACAAAAAAAAAAAAAAAAAATTTGATAAGAGTGTTATAACTTTAAAAGCTCAGTGCAAATGTCTCTTTGGGAACACCTAAACTAGATAAAGGTATAATTTGATTATTTACCTTAGCCATTCCATTCAATGAAAAACATGTATATATATTTTATGAATTTCCATGACATGCCTTCTGGATTAAAAAATTAAAATGTAAGAAGTAAAGGAAGACTACTTCAATATTTGTCTCCAAATAATAGAGGTAAGTATAGAGAAAAGTCTGTATGTACCAGTCCAGTGTATTTAGGCATTCTATTAGAGATAGTAGTAATGTAGAAAGCTTCTGAAGTTTTTTCACTGTTTTTTTGGCCTGGTCTTAATACATGAACTTGGAAAGATGCTTGCTTTATTTTTTATTTTATTATTATTTTTTTTTGTGGTATGCGGGCCTCCCTCTGTTGCGGCCTCTCCCGTTGCGGAGCACAGGCTCCGGACGCGCAGGCTCAGCGGCCATGGCTCACGGGCCCAGCCACTCCGCGGCATGTGGGATCTTCCCGGACCGGGGCACGAACCCGGTTCCCCTGCATCGGCAGGCGGACGCGCAACCACTGCGCCACCAGGGAAGCCCCAGATGCTTGCTTTAGATGATACCAACTGGTTGATCCCATTTCTCCCCTCTTGTAATCAGTGGTAGTGTGTATCTTCTTGAGAGATTGTAGTTTATAAGGGGTAAGAGTACACGTTCTGAAGACAGACTGAAGAGGTTGGAATTCCAACTATACCATTTACTTAAACAGCCCTAAGAAAACTTCTTTCTTTTATTTTATTTATTATTTTTATTGAGATATAGTTGATTTACAATATTATTATATTAGCTTCAAGTGTACAACATAGTGATTCAAAGTTTTTATAGGTTATACTCCATTTATCATAAAATATTGATTACATTACCTGTGCTGTACAATATATCCTTATAGCTGATTTATTTTATACATAGTGGTTTGTACCTCTTACACCCCTACCCCTATCTTTCCTCCTCCCACCTTCCCTCTCCCCACTGGTAGCCACTAGTTTGTTCTCTATATCTGTGTGTCTGTTTCTATTTTGTTATATTCATCGCTTTTATTTTTTAGGTTCCCCATATAAGTGATGATGTACAGTATTCGTCTTTCTCTGTCTGACTTATTTCACTTAGGTAATACCCTCCAGGCCCATCCATGTTGTTGCAAATGGCAAAATTTTATTCTTTTTTATGGCTTAGTTGTATTCCATTGTGTGTGTATATATATAAAATACATATACATATATACATAGTATATATATATATAGACATGTATATATACCATATGTGTGTGTGTATATATACATATATATGTATATATATACCACATCTTCTTTATTCATTCATCTGTTCAAAGACCCTTAGATTGCTTCTATTTCTTGAGTATTGTAAATAATGCTGCTATGAACATTGAAGTGCATGTATCTTTTCAAATTAGTGTTTTCTTTTTTTTCGGATCTATACTCAGGAGTGGAATTGCTGGATCATATGATAGTTCTATTTTTAGTTTTGTGAGGAACCTTCATGCTGTTTTCCACAGTGGCTTCACCAATTTACATTCCCACCACCATTTTACAAGGGTTCTCTTTCCTCCACATCCTTACCAACATTTGTTTGTAGTCTTTTTGATGATAGCCATTCAGACAGGTGTGAGATGCTATCTCATTGTGGTTTTGATTTGCATTTCTCTGATAATTAGCGATGTTGAGCATCTTTTTATGTACCTGTTGGCCATTTGTATGTCTTCTTTGGAAAAAAAGTCTATTCAGGTCTTCTGCTCATTTTTAAATTGGATTATTTGTTTTTTGATATTGAGTTGTATGAGCTGTATATATATTTTGGATATTAATCTGTTATTAGTCATATCACTTATCCTGCTAGACAAGTGATATGTGGACTGAGATTCTTTTTACCACTACTTCAAAATGTTCTACTTGCTTGCTACTGGCCCATGTGCCCAAGTGATAGATGTGCTCTGCTCCGCAAGTCACACTAAGTGATGTAACCTTCCTCATAAACCAGATTCCCAAGGAGGAAGTGTGATCCATCTTGATATATTTTAAAGAAACTAAACAAAATGAAACTTAGGCCTTGAAGGTGGGTCTCTATTTCCTGTCCTCAGGATTTGAGCCACAGTGGCAAATGCTAATTTATACACAAGTCTTATTCTTTGATGCCATACAGTTTTAGTTGAGTAGAATAAGGGAATATTAATGAAAGAGTTGATCATCTTCAAGTGTGAGAGTCAACATCCATGTTGCATTCTGGACGCTTTGTGCAGAAAAATGTGGCATTTATTTGTCTTTCCCATCCTAAAGCACTTAAAAGAATCAAAAATAACATTTGTTGACTTGAATTGACCCTTGTATACTGTATATAATTTTTAAGAGAATTAAAATGCTGTGTGCACTTTTAGAAACACCTGGTGTAGGTGAAACAATTTCAGACTAGGGACACATGAGGGAATTACAGGAAGGAAAGATCTTCCTTGCGTGATTAGAAAAAAATTAGGCAGAAAACAATTTTTTCTTCTTGAATCTTTTTGGCTCTTCTTACATTCTCATAATCTTTTTGTAATATAAGATACAAGCATGAGACAAGACACAGAAGTGAAGAATTTGTCTGTGTTTACTGGAGAGCAGCAGTTCTACCTACACATTGTTGAAGTGCTTGCTTTAGAATGGTTGGTAGGATGCAAGGATGGAAGTGAGTGAAAAAGTGATGTGCAGAGACCTCTAGAGACTGGAAAGCTTAACTACACTTAATGCTCTGCATATGTGGTTCAGTGCTGTACTGTAATTGAATTACTCAGGGACCTATAACACAGCTATAAAGAGAACAAGGTATTATTCTGTTCCTAGTAATGGGGTTTAAAATAAGTGTTCTCAGAAGCCTTATGCTTTTGGCTACTTTCCCCTTAATGAGTTAATTAAGGTAAAATATGCTTTATATTTGCTTTACTGCAAAAACAATGATTAAACAGCAGATGTTCATACCCCAAAAATATAAATTATCAATGAGTGCAGAATATTTATTTTTAGAAAAAACATAGTAAGAAGTTTCCTGCTGCTATGACATAAGGATATTCTATTTACTTTTTATTTGTATTGAAAAAAAAAAGCTGGTGTTACATTTATTTTCCTTTTTTGAAGCACTGGACTTCGCCTTTTGATATCTTTGACTTTGGCTGGAAAACTTATTTAAATGTCCACTATACTAGTCCCATAAGAATTTATTGGAATGAAAATGCTTTACAATGTTTACAGTGTTGTAAACACATTTTACAATCAGTTGTGTCCTCATATTAACTGTCTTTCCTCTGCACACTGAATTGTGAATGTTGAATACTTCCTGCTACAAAGAAACAGATCAATTAAACATATTACCATCTCCCTCTTTCTCTCTCTCTGTCTCTCTTTTTCTCCAGCAGACTTCTGTGTATTAGTCATTAGTGTATTAGGGTTCTATTAAAAAAAAACCAATAGGAAATGTGTGTATGCATATATGTGTATGTGTTGTATGCATATATGTGTGTGTGTGAGAGAGAGAGAGAGACAGGGGGAGAGACAGAGAAAGAGAGAGAGGAAAGATTTGGGGGGTTGGTACGTCCAAAATCTGCAGGGCAGGCCAACAGACTGAACAGACTGAAGATCCAGGAAAAAGTTGATGTTGTAATCTCTAGTCCAAAAGCAGTCTGGAGACAATGCCTTTTTCTGTTAAGTATTTAAGTCTTTTATCTTAAGGCCTTCAGCTGATTTAACGAGGCCTATCCACATTATGGAAGGTAATCTACTGATTAATCACATCTAAAAAATTCCTGTACAGCAACATCTAAACTGGTATTTGATCAAAAACTAAGTAGTATGACCTAGCCAGGTTGCCACATAAAATTTACCATCATACTGAGTAATTTCTATAATAATTTTATACAGTTAGACTGCTCTAAATAAACCAAGACAAACCAAAGCAATCAAAACATGAACACAAACATACACATGGACACACAATTATATGATGATTAGTGATATTTTTAGTTTATTAGTAGTGTAAATTCTATCTAATCACAGTAAAATATTTCTCACAAAGAAGTGAGAAATTAAGTAAATATCTTACAGTTAAAGTTTGTTGCTCCCTGATGCTCAGGCTACTAGAATGAAGATATTCCCTTATCACTGATTTCATTTAAAAAGATAAATCAAACTTTAAAATTCCATTATTTTTATAACTCACACCCAAGTAGTAGTTTTTGAATAAAAACATAATTTTTATTAATCAACCTTTTTTCTCATGGAAATGTTGGTTGAGATATATTTCCTTTATATTTCAAATAAAAATGGAAAGATACTGAATGCCAAGTATTTATTGTTGAGCTGGTAAAATGAGGACAGTAAATTTGCTAATACTCTTGTTTTTCCCTTAAGTCCAACTAGTATTTTGTCCTATATTGATACTAAAGATGAAATCCTCTTAGTTAGAAGTTAGGTTTTAATTGATATCACATATGTAAAAAATATATAAACTGAGCTGTCTCCAGACACCAATATCTATTTAAATATGAGTTTAGTATAGAATACTCACTGACTCTGGCTTTTAAAATGTAATACTATTCGTAAATAAAAATATGGCATATTTTTAGAGTACTTTCACTAGCATTCTCT
Organism: Physeter macrocephalus; assembly: GCF_002837175.3. Classification (NCBI taxonomy): domain Eukaryota; kingdom Metazoa; phylum Chordata; class Mammalia; order Artiodactyla; family Physeteridae; genus Physeter; species Physeter macrocephalus. The sequence continues at coordinate 138,813,475 of NC_041220.1, read as the reverse complement.
TTTGGAGGGGCATTTGCATTTTCTTAACATGAAATGAATGGAATATGACTGTGGATTCATTTGGCTAATTTTTAAAAAATTGCTCACACATGAAGTAGTTTGTACAAGGTCATATGGCAATTTAGCAACACAGCCAGAGGTAAAATCTACGTTTATTAGTTGCCAGTACAATGTTCTATAATCACTTGAGATTTATGAAATAGGGAACAAGCAACTGGGAAAAAAAGTCTACTAACTTTAATTCCTCACAGACCTAAGGAAATGGTAATATATTATATTTTATTCATAGTAATGTATTCGAATACATACAATGATCTGATATAGCTAATTTAATATATCTAGTAAAACCCATAATAATATAAATGTCTGAACAACAATTGCATGTTTTATTTTGTTTTAAAGCTATGTAGGTTAATAATTAAGTTTAATAATTTAGCTTAAGATTAATAATTTAGTTTATATCATGAACTATATTCATGATATATGGTTAATAGACTGAGTTTCTTTTCTTTCTGAATCTAAATGTAGTAATAATTAAATGATAAGTATTTAAATATAAAACAAGCAAAATCTCAGCATTAGATGGCTAGATGAATCTGAATACACAAAAATACTGGATTAGAAACCAGAACAAAAAGAATACATACAAGTGAGCACAGTTGTGATAAAAGTAATGATAAAAAGTATTGGGACACAGCAATTTGTCAGAGTGGAAAGGACCAGTCAGGAAATAGGTGAGTTGTAATTACAAAGGTAGCCTTCTCTTTCATAGGAAGGTAGACTGTATTAAATTAGCCTATGCAGTATATGTCCAGAGTTACTGATAATTAGAATAAAGAATCATCAGGAGAAATAGTTTGCAACAATCACGTGCTTAATGATAACTGAAATCTTTTTGGTATTGCCCACGCAAGGATACTAAATTTGAGAAAGTTCATCTTGATAAAATTTCAGGCTAAGATATAAGTGATAAAGAGATTCATTTCTGAAATCAGGTATATGAGAGAACGTAAAGAGACCCATGGAAACAGCTTTTGGAGGAATGAGGGAAGGAACAGGTGATTGCTGAGTTTGAAGCTAGTGGAAATAAGACACACTTTTCTTACTTTACCATGTTGCTTAAGCTTTCCTTTACTCAGAGTGACATGCTGTCACCTTTCAGGGAAAATCTTCTCATATCTTATTTGCATTAATAACATTTATTTGATTTTTGTGTCTGACTGAGACCAAAAAAAAGCAGCAGGAAGAAATTTAATTTGAGAGACGTTAACAAATTCTGAGTACACACATATACGTGCATTAAAGAAATATATAACTATGTTTTCATATGCTTACATCTCTGAGAAATCATAATGCTGCTTGAGATATACAGAATAATTCTCCCACTCCAAGTTAACATTATTTTTACATGTCACCATTGATCAGCTTTGACTATTCTTGAACTTCATGTAAATGGGATCAGGTAATATATACAACTTTGTGTCTGGTCTTTCACTCACCCTGCTTTTGAGATTCTATAATGTTTTTGTTTATCAGAAGTGTGTTCTTTTTATTGCTATACAAAATTCCATTATTTGTAAAACAAACCAAAAATAAAAACAAAAAAACATAATATTTTTCTCCATTCTCCTGAGGATGGAAATTTGGGTTGTCTCCAGTTTGGAGTTATGAGAAAGCTGTTATGAACATTCTTGTATGTGTCATTACACTTAATTCTCTTGGGTATGCACCAAAGAGTGGAAATTCTTGATGATAGTGTAGGCATGTATCCAACTTTGTCAAAAAAAGCAGGAGTATTTCCAAGGGGTTGAAAAAATTTATCCTCTCATGAGTATAAATGGGAGTTCTATTTGCTCCACAACTTCTCTAACACTTGGAATTGTCCGTCTTTTTAAAAGTCAGTTATTCATGGGTGTGTGGTGGTTATCTCACTGTGGTTTTAATTTCCGTTGCACTGGTGACTGATGGTGCTGAGCATCTTTTCATATGCTTATTGGCCATTTGAGTGAGGTGGCTGCTCAAATGTTAGACCATTTTGTTTGTTTGTTAATTTATTGGAGTCCTTTATATATTCTGGACCTGAATTCTTAGGAAAAGGCCTTCCTTGCCTTTTCATTTAATTAACAGTGTCTTTTGCTAAACTGAAAATTTGAATACTGATGAAATCTAATCGGTCAATTTTCTTTCAAATATGTTTAGTGTTTTTTGAATCTTGTTTAAAAATAACTTTTTATGATATTCTCCAGTGTTTTCTTCTAGAGACTGAGTTGTTTTAGCTTCCACATTACATATAAGTTTGAGATCTATCTTGAATTAATTTCTGCTTATGATATTTGGGAGAGTTAAGAGTCTACTTTTTCTACATGCATATCCAGTTTCTCCATTATTTCCTTCCACATTTAATTGTGTGGGTGTCTTTGTATAAATTAGTGACTCTATAGGTGAAAATCTTTTTCTGGATTTCTGCTGTTCTCTTCTATTTTATATATGTCTTTGCATTTCTATATAAACTTTAGAATATCCTTGTTGCTTTTCACAAAAAAACCCAGTTGGGACTTTGGGATTACATGTGTAGATCAATTAGAGTAATTGATATTTTAAAATATTGTCTCTCAGAATCCCTAAACATAGTGCTTTTTCTCCACGTATTAGGTTTCGTTTAATTTCTCTTGGAAACATTTTATAGTTTTCATTGTAGTGGAACTCCAGCACATTTTAAAGAATTAATGTGTTACTTATAATGATAATTAAACCAATGATAATTTTAATTAACCAAGAAATTATTACAGTAAGTCCCCTACATATGAACAGGTTCTGTTCTGAGAGCATGTTCGTAAGTCCAATTTGTTTTTAAGGGCAACAGAGTTAGCCTAGGTATCCACCTAACACAATTGGCTATATAGTACTGTACTGTAATAGGTTTATAATACTTTTCACACAGATAATAAATAAAAAACAGACATAAAAAATAAAGAAAACATTTTTAATCTTACAGTACAGTACCTTGAAAAGTACAGTGGTACAGTACAACAGCTGGCATACAGGGGCACGTTCGCATCTTTGAAAGTTCGCAACTTGAAGGTTCGTATGTAGGGGACTTAACTGTATTCTTATTGTGTCTTGGCTTCTTTCCTCCCTTCTCATTTAATTTCTTCGTTGTTGAGTTGCCTATCTTCCTGGTTCTTCAGTCTTTCAATGGTGACCTGGAGAATTCACCTTCTTCTTGCCGCTTGCTCTTCTTGTCACCCCAGCTGGAAGTGAAAATCTTTATATGGAGGAAGATAAATTATTGAAATACTGTTTAAAGAGTAACAGTCCTGCCATAAAACATATGCCAGACTATAGTCTTCAGGACTCCAGGAGATAGACAATTGTGACTCTATCCACTGAAGCTTGGTCTTTTTGGATTTCCAGCAAGACCCAATCCTTCTGGGTTGTGTCTGCTGCCACAAACTTAAAAGTCATTGGTTTCCCTTCCCTGGTTTTCAGAGTTCCAGCAGCATTAATACTCAGTTGTTTCAGAAGGCAGGTCATTACTAAGGCTGAGAGAGATGGATCAGCAGTATAATTTTTGCTGCCTGTGTGCCTTGCGTGCCAGGCAAGCTGACCAGCAGTCTGGGGTCACATAAACTCCAGGTGATAGAAGTCAAGTGTATGTTTCCAAAATAATAGGTCTTCACATTACCTAATATAAAGTGTAAACTTTCCAGTGCTTTTCTCCTTTGAGACAGTTAACAAAGATGTTCGGTGTTCATACTTATTTTCTTTCTCCCAAAAGATATTTCTCTTTGGAAAAAAAAAGTATGACCCTAAGCTTCAGAATATCGTTCCCATAGCCCAAAAGACTACTTTAATCTTGAGATATTCAAATTAACCTTTTTCTTTTTCTACTTTGCTTTCTTTCCCTCAGGAAATGTTAACCAAGCAATAAATTGAGTGAAACTGTTAATAAACACATACTTTGTGTGGAGGAATTTGAGGAATCCTCTCTCTATACACTATGCAAATGCATATCAATTTGCTTCACTATATCTAGAAACCTTTGAACTGGATATTTAGAGAATCTAAAGTTCAAAATTCTTTCAATTGTATGCAAAATTAACTTACTTAAATAAATTTTATATATATCACATCTGAAGCTATTACCAGCATTATCTAATTACAGGAAAATAGGTAGGACATGAAAGTATGTTGATAAAATACAATGAAAAACAAAATGACTTACTGAATGCACCGTGGTCTGAGTGTCGACCAAGTGCGGCCTTAGGTAAATCATTTTAACCTCTGTGAGTCTAAGTTTCTATAAATAAGGATCATTAATTGCTCAATTCAAGGATTCTTTGAATCTGTGAAACATAGAATGGTTGCTGCTTCAAAGATGTTTGGAGTCCACGAAAAGAAACTCTGTTATTTTTTTTGTAAGGCAATAGGTTAAAGTATTTAGGTCCTGCTGTTTGATTCTTAACTGCTTATGTTAAATTGCTTAAATTTACCAATTAATTGCTTATATTTACCAATTAAAGATGCAATGTTGTTCCAAAGTTTATTCACTTATCAGCTTCAGAGATATTCAACAACTCTGATATACAACAACTAATTAACCAAAACAAAAAACAACCCAAAAACTAGACATAGCAAGAAGGGTTATTCTCAACTTATACCATTGGAAGAAATCAAAGGGGCATAATCAGGAGATTGAAGGCTATCATAAAAATAGAAAGTTATGGTCTCTTGTTTAGTTTCCAGACGTGAAGAAGTTTTTGACCCTCAATCCACTAATTAAAGGAAAGAATGTGTTCCCAGGAGAAAGAACATACAACACTGTAACATATGTATACAATAATATCCCCTCAATTGTTCCCCAAAGGTACCTATGGTAATTTACTTGAATAAATGCTCACTGGATAAAGGAAACTATCCAAATATTTTCAGGACTGTGGATTATTAGGTTGAAGTTGACATTAATTCTCAGCTACTCAAAGAATCATCATGACATACTGGTTGGAGCGAGAGTGTATGGAAGGCAGGGGATAAGTGGAATGCTGCCCAGGTGACTGACAGCAGCATCACTGGGTCCACAAATACATTTCCCTGATCCCTGAATGAACAACTGGGGTAGACATACTTTGATCTTGGTGCAACTCTCACATTCTTTCTTTGGCCTGTGGGGAAGGAACAGTTGTAGTCTGCTAGACCAATAGTAGCTTAGGAAAATCAACTTCTCTACCTCCAGCTAAGAGAGTAATTCATAAACAACATCACATGTCATTGGAGGGTGTATTATAGAAATTAAGACCACTTTTAAAGACATGAAGATTGCAGGGATGATAACTCCTGTCATGTGTCCCTTTAATTTAGTAGGCTGACCCCCCAAACTAAAGAGATCTTGGAAGATTACAGACTACTGCAAACTCTACTGTGTGGTAGGCTCCATTGCAGTTACCATGGTGGATCTTTGCTAGAGAAGATAAATATAACCACAGGTACATAGTATGCAGCTATTGAAGTGGCAAATACCTTTTAAAAATTTTCTTTCAGAAAAGAGAATCTGAAACAATTTGCTTTAATATGAAATAGATGATAGTGTACATTGATGATTTTACCCCAGGGCTGCATTAACTCTCTTATCCTCTGCCATAACATGGTTCAAAGAGGTCTGGAATCTCTGGACATTCTGTATACTATCACATTTGTCCACTATATTGATTACCTCATTTAATCAGGCTGGATGAGCAGGAATTAGCTAGTAATCTAGGGGCCTTGGTAAGACACATAAGTTTTGGTCAGATGGAGACCCTACAAAGACTTAGGAGCTGCCACATCAATAACTTTGTAGAGGTCTAGTCATTAGGAGCAGCTGGAACTTCCTGTCCAAGGAAAAAGAAAAAAAATTCCAGCAAATAAGGAAGCATGACTCTTATTAAGCTGTCCTGGTTTTTGGAGACAGTATACTCTGTACTTGAGAGTACTGCTCTGTCCCATAAAGCAGGTGAGTGAAAGGCTGCAAGCTTTCAGTGACATCCAGAGTAGGAAAAGTTTCTGCATCAGGTCTAGGTTGAAATGTGAATAGCCCTTCAAGTGGGTCCATACAACTTGGCAGATCCTCTAGTTTTATAGAGATCAGTGCTGAGCCAAGCTGCCATATGGAATCCGTGACAGACTCCAGCATGAGAATCACAATACAGGCCTCTTGTTTTTGAAGCAACGGGATGCAGTATGAGGTAGAGAACTGAACTCTTTTTGAAGACAGCTCCTGTTTTTCTACTTGATTATGGGATGGAAATTTACTCTAATTCTGAGATTACCCATCATGAGATGGGTTCTGTCAGCCTAACCAAAGTTTGGTGGGCCCAAGAATAATGCATTGTAAAATAGGAGTCATACATCCACGTCTGAGTATGGACAGGACCAGAAGGCACAGGAAAGCTGCAGGGAACCCAGGCCTCCCATGGAATCCATCAGTATTTCCCCAGTTTACACCTAGCTATGGCCAAACAGGGACTATGTCATGACAACTGACTGAGGAAGAAAATGACCCATTTGTTTTATATATGGGTCAGCTCAAATGTGGGAGCAAGTTAAGAACAATCAGGAGCTGCACTATAGCTTCATTCAGGGCTGGACTTGAAAGACAGAGGGCAAGGGAAATATCTCCCAAAAGATAGAGCTTCAGGTTGTACACCAGGTCATTCACTTAGTGTAATAAAAGAAGCGCTCCAAGGTTAGAATATATACTGACTCATTCTTGGTGACAAATAGCCTTGCAGAATCCATGAAAGAGAATGATTGGAAGATCAGGGACAAGGTGTCTAAGGTAGAGGCATGTAGTTGGAAATGATGGGGGGGTAAGAAGTGTGAAGATGCTTGTATATTATATTAATCCTCATCAGAGATCACTACCATGGAAGAGTCACTAAAACAGCAAACAAGCAAAATGACTCAGCAAATCGGAACCAGTCAGCTTCTGGCATCAGTAATCCCAGGGCTGGCACAATAAACTCACTTTAAAAAATGGTCATGGGGTGGCAGATATGGGGTTGATTCTCAGACCCAACAGCATGGGCCCTCACTTACCAGGGCTCTTCTAGCTGCTGCCATCTCAAATGTTCAACCTGCTGGCAACAGAACAATACTAAGGTCCTAAAACGGCATCATTCTTTGAGGACACCAAGATGCCACTTGGTGACAAGTTGACATTTGGAGTTCCTTCTAACCTGGAACCAGACATTTATTCTGATTGGAAGAGATACAAATTCCAGGTAAAAGTTTGCCTTTTCCGTATGAGGTTCCTCAGCCAGCACCAGTATTTGAAAGCTAATGGAGTGTTTGATCCATTGACACAGGATCCCTCGTACCATAGGGTCTGTCCAGAGGAGCTACTTTATAGTGAAGAATGTGGTGAATAGGACCATTACAATGGGATTCACTGGCCTTAACATATACCACATCAGCCAAAAGCTGCAAGTTGGATAGAGCATTGGAATAGCATGCTGAAGTCACAGTTGAAGTGCCACCTCTGAAATGATACTTTAAAATGAGAGAGTCATTCTCCAGAATATAGTATATCTTCTCATAAAAGATCTTTATGTAGCGCTTAGCCTGAATAGGAAGATTACATAGGTCTACGTATGCAGTAATGAAAACAGTAGTAGCCCTAATTATAATCAATCCCAGTAACTCCCTTGAGGAATTTGTCTTCCTATCTTCACAACATTAGAAGCCTTGGTTTCCAAAGGAGAAACATTTCTGCCTGGGACACAGCGAGGGTGTCATTGAGCTGTAGAGCTGTGGCTACCGCCTGGACACTTTGGCTCCGGTTTGTCCACGATCCGGCAGGCAAGAAGAGGAATCACCGTTTTCACAGGTGTAATTGATTATAGTAATCAGGAGAGGAAGAGTTGCTGAAGAATAATGGAGGCGTAGGATTGGACCCAGACAGTCCACTTGGGTACTGTTTAATATTCTTTCTTTAATTCTGATAGTAAATTTACAACTGGCCTGAGATTGGCATGGTGGCCAGAGTCCTAGACTCCTCAGGGATGAGGATCTGGGTCACACCATTAGCTAGGCCAGCAGAGATACTAGCAGAAGCTGAGGGGATGGTAGAGTAGGGAGAAAATGAGTATCATTCTGGCCCTGAAATGAGCTGTCGTCATGTGGATTGTAGTTCACCCCGCTAACTTTCCTTGTCTCAGTTTCCTTCAAGAAGAGCTGCTCAACAGAATCTTAGAGAACTGCTCCCCGATTGTGTGTGTAAAATTGGATCTGACTGGGGTGGACCCTGGAGGACACTCAGATGCACTGCCTGAGTACGATCCCCCTTCAAGGGAGGGATTGTTGCCTCGGGAGGGAGTGCTGGCCGGAGAAAGCCCTCAGCTGTAGCCCGTTCAGGAATTGCCCCGGTTGCCGAGAGCCACTTTGCCCAGTCATGCTCCGAGGCAGTAGTCCACATCCAGTGAATGGTTAAGCTCGAGTGTAAAGGCCAGCTCAACGTGAACAGCTCTCAGAGGACATTTCAGCTCCACCGACTCGCGTGGCATTAGCTGAAATTGTCAGGCCTGGCTCTAACTTGACTTCTTTACCCAATCCATCCTTCTTCGGAGGGCCTCCCTTAATAAATATCCTGAACATTACATTCTTTCAGAATCTGCTTCCCATTTAACAAAGCCTCCAACAAGTCCTGTTACTTGACCCACACGCTCTTGCTTTATGTATTTTGAGGTTGCATATTTGACCTTGTAGTGTCGGCCCTGACTGTTTGTAATGCAGGCGCTGGCTTTTCGTTTTGTGATGCAAGTGCCTGACTTAAGCTTTGACTGCCAAGGAATCGGCTACAAAAAGGCATCCACTTCAGAGACGCATCTGCTTCAAGGAAGGCTGTCTCAGACAAACACTTTGCCAGCCACACGACTAGGTAAAGAGCCAGGCTGCCCTTCCCCACTGAGGTTCTTTTATTTTAGAGATCTTGGTTGATTTCCATAACTGACCATTTGGGCCACTTTGTTTTTTCTCTTCCTGTACTTCAAATTCCAGCTCTTATGTTTTAAAATCGCCGGTAAAGAGTGAGTCTGTGAAACTCTAGACCCCATCCTTGACCCCAGTAAGAGGGCCCCCAGGCATTTCTAGCCTATGGCCTTACTCTCCATAGGCTGGGATCAGCACAAAACAGACCTGTACAGTTTTATGAGTAGCATGTAGTGACTGGGTATTTAAATTGTATCATTATTAAATAACCGTCTTTATTGTCTGTGGCAGTGTTATCTTAACTTGTACTTTGCTTGAGATTAATTTTGGTATCTCTTCTTTATTTTTGTTTTGCCTGTTTATCATTTTCTTTAAAAAAAAAGTATATCTCCATTCTTTTAGGTGTATGTTTTGTAAGCAGTATATTTTGACCTTTTAAAAAGCCAATTTAATTGCGCTGTTTAATTGGAGAGCTGAAGTCCTTTGTTTATTGCTGTAATTTATATACTTGGCATTATTGAATGTATAATTGTGTTTCTCTTACATATTCCTTTTTATTCTTTTATTTATTCATTTTTCTTCTATCTCTAGCTATGTGGTTTATGGGATTTTTCTTCTTCATATTCTCCAGTGATTTGAGAGGCACATGCCACTCATATTTGGCGGCAGTTAACATAAAGTTTTAAGTAGGCACCTCAGCTTTTCAAAGCCTGGCAGACAGTTTGTGGAGAAAATAACTTCATATCCAAAAAAGCATAAGCACTGTATCTCTGATGCATTTTAATTTACACTTGATCCTAAGAAACTCATTATAGGAAATGAGTTTTTCAACAGTTTTTCCTTAGTAACATAAGGCAATGAGCAATTTAGATATACAAGAACATTTTACATTTTTGGATCCAAATTTAGTAATTTTAGAATTTTTTGTTTACATTTTTAAAATGACTAAGTAAACTAACTCAAATGTAGTTTGATGTTGAAAGGAATTTAGCTCAGTTTGTGAGTATTTATACAGAATTCCTCTTGAAACCAAAATAATTTTATTGAAATCAACCATAGTTTACTTAACAACACATTTAGAAAATATTGTGTATGTTTTCCCAGCAGACAAACCATTCAGAACCTACAAATTTGATGTTTCTGCTAACCTTTTCATCAAAAGCTGTTTCAAAGAAGATGTGAGAAGATTAGCAAATGATTAGTTTAAACTATCTATTTTAGTGTAATCAAATAGTTCACATTTCTAGATTGCGTTTTTTTAATCGACCAGTATTATTTTCTTATGCAGCCCAGCTGTTTTTGACAGACAGAATAGTGCAGTTTGGAAGAAGTGGGAAGAGAAGTTTATAATCTAACTAACAGAGATAGAAAATTACCTCTGGTGCCAAATACGAGGGAAATCTACAAAATAAGAGTAAAATTAAATGCCACAATTCCTAAGAATGACATAAAAGAACTGGACATGGGTATCGCTTGAATATTTGCTTTGACTGTATCAGGCAGTCTATTCTAACTCATTTTTGTATTAAGATACTTGAAGTTCTCAGGAATATTACAGAATATAAAATGTATTTTCTGGCATTACCAACTAATAACTTGTGTTTACCCATTCCATAATTCTAGTTAATACCATTTCAGTTTTTATTTCTTACTCTGAACATTAAATAAATATGCTCTAATCTGAGTCACTAATAACAAAAAATGATTAGGCATGAAAATAATTGATGCAAAACTATCAACAGTTCTTATTTTTAAAATTTCTATAGTGATTTATTAACATATAGTTAGTTACATAGTTCTTTAGTTTAATTAATTTGATGTGGAAGTCATGGATAAAGTCATGCATAGAATTATCATTATATTAAAATATTTTTTCTATTCCATCAATAAGTAGAATTTAAATAATTGCTCGTAATAATGTTCATTTTAGAATCATCATTGACAGCTTTGTACCCAAATCTCATTTCCTGTCAATAAATATTTTTTTGAAATTAGATATTGTTTTCCATATTTATATATAAATCAATATATAATTTTTCAATTATTTTATTGTGATAAAATACATATAACATTAAATTTGTGATATTAACTGTTTTTAAGTTTATAGTTCAGTGGTGTGAAGTACATTCATATTGCTTTGCAACTATCACCATCGTCCATTTCCAGAACCATTTTCTCTCACGAAACTGAAACTCTATATCCATTAAACAATAACTCCCCGTTCCCCCATTGCCCACCCCAAGACAACTACTATTCTATCAGTACTTTCTGTCTATATGATTTTGACTACTCATGTAAGTATGTCATATAGGTGGAATCATACTGTATCTATCTTTTTGTTACTGGCTTAACATAATTTTTTCAAGGTTCATCCATATTGTAGTATATGTCAGAGTTTCCTTCTTTTTTGAAGCTGAAGAATATCCCATTGTACGTATATAACACATTTTGCTTTTCCATTCATCCATCAATGACACTTGGGTTACTTCTGTATTTTAGCTTTTGTTAATACTGCTGATATGAACATCAATGTACAAATATATCTTTTGATACCCAGCTTTAAATGCTTTAGGGTATATACCCAGAAGTGGAATTGCTGGATCATATGGTAATTCTATTTTTAATTTTTTCGAGTGATCACTATACTGTCTTCCACAGAGATTGTGCCATTTTACATTCCCACCAACAGTGCACAAGGATTCAAATTTCTCCACATCATCAATTTCTCCACATAATAACCAACACATTCTTTTCTGATTTTTGAAATTTTGTTGAAAATTTGGTCCTATCTCCAATTAATGGTCTTGACACCCTTGTCGAAAATAATTTGACATATTTGTGAGGGTTTATTTCTGGGCTCTCTATTCTTTTTCATTCGTCTATATGTCTATCTCTATGACAATACTACATTTTCTATTTTTTCATGGTTTAGGTTTCATAAGTTTTGTGTTACCAGGAAACTATCCATTTAATCTGTGTTACTTAATTTGTTGGCATACAGTTGCTAACAATATTCTCTTATGATCTTTTAAAAAATATTCTGTCTAATTGGTGGTAATAGCCCCACTTTCATTTCTGCTTTTGGTAATTTGAGTCTTCTTTCTTTTTTTCTTAGTCTATCTAGCTACGTGTTTGTTTATTTTGTGAAACAAAAGAACCAACTTTTAGTTTCATTGATTTACTTAAGTCTTTTTCTGTTCTCCATTTTGTTTGTCTCTGCTCTAATTTTTATTATTTCCTTTTTTTCTGCTAGCTTTGGGTTTAAGTTCTTCTTTTTATAGTTCCTTATGTTGTAAAGTTAGGTTATTGATTTGAGACCTTTTTTATTTTTTAAGGAAAGTATTTATAGATATAAAATTTCCCCTTAGCACTGCTTTTGCTGTTGTGTTTTCATTTTCATTCATCTTAAATATTTTCTAATTTTTCTTGTCATTTATCTTTTGATCCATTGATTGTTTAAGAATGTGTTGTTTAATTTCCATAAATTTGTGAATTTTCCAGTTTTTTCTTCTTTTTAAAAAAATTATTTATTGAAGTATAGCTGATTTACAAGATTGCGTTTGTTTCTGCTGTACAACAAAGTAATTCAGTTAGACATATATATAATAGTTTGCATCTGCTAATCCCAAACTCTCAATCCATTCCTCCCCCACCCCTCCTCCCTCTTGGCAGCCACAAGTCAGTTCTCTGTCTGTCAGTCTGTTTCTGTTTCATAGATAACTTCATTTGTGTCATATTTTAGATTCCACAATAAGTGATATCCTGTGGTGTTTGTCTTTCTCTGTCTGACTTACTTCACTTAGTTTGATAATCTCTATGTCCATCCATGTTGCTGAAGATGGCATTATTTAATTCTTTTTTATGGCTGAGCAGTATTCCATTGTGTATATATACCACATTTTCTTTATTCATTCATCTGTCCATGGGCACTTAGGTTATTTCCATGTTTTGGCTATTGTAAATAATGCTGCTATGAATATTGGGGTGCATGTATCTTATCCATTCCTCCCCCACCCCTCCTCCCTCTTGGCAACCACAAGTCAGTTCTCTGTCTGTCAGTCTGTTTCTGTTTCATAGATAACTTCATTTGTGTCATATTTTAGATTCCACAATAAGTGATATCCTGTGGTGTTTGTCTTTCTCTGTCTGACTTACTTCACTTAGTTTGATAATCTCTATGTCCATCCATGTTGCTGAAGATGGCATTATTTAATTCTTTTTTATGGCTGAGCAGTATTCCATTGTGTATATATACCACATTTTCTTTATTCATTCATCTGTCCATGGGCACTTAGGTTATTTCCATGTTTTGGCTATTGTAAATAATGCTGCTATGAATATTGGGGTGCATGTATCTTTTCAAATTATAGTTTTCTCCAGATATATGCCCAGGAGTGGGATTGCAGATCAATTTTTAGTTTTTTGAGGAACCTCCATACTGTTTTCCATAGTAGCTGTACCAATTTACTTTTCCACCAACAGTGTGGGAGGGTTCCTTTTTCTCCAGCATTTGTTATTGGTAGACCTTTTAATGATGGCCATTCTGACTGGTGTGAGGTGGTACCTCATTGTAGTTCTGATTTGCATTTCTCTAATAATTAGCGATATTGAGCATCTTTACATATGCCTATTGGCCATCTGTATGTCTTCTTTGGAGAAATGTCTATTTACATATTCTGCCAATTTTTTGATTGGGTTTTTTTCTGGTTTTTGTTATTGAGTTATATGAACGTTTGCATATTTAGGAAATTAAGCCCTCATCAGTTGCATCATTTGCAAATATTATCTCTCAGTCCATAGGTTGTGTTTTCGTTTGTTTATGGTTTCCTTTGCTGTGCAAAAGCTTATAAGTTTGATTAGGTCCCATTTGTTTATTTTTGCTTTTATTTCTATTGCTTTGGTAGACTGACCTAAGAAAGCATTGGTATGATTTATGTCAGAGAATGTTTTGCCTATGTTCTCTTCTAGGAGTTTCATGGTGTCTTGTCTTATACTTAAGTCTTTAAGCCATTTTGAGTTTATTTTTGTATATGGTGAGAGAGTGTGTTCTGACTGCGTTGATTTACATGTGGCTGTCCAACTTTCCCAAGATCACTTGCTGAAGAGACTGTCTTTTCTCCATTGTATATTCTTGCCTCCTTTGTTGAAGATTAATTGACCAAAGGTGTGTGGGTTTATTTCTAGGCTCTCTATTCTGTTCCATTGGTCTGTTTTGGTACCAATACCACGTTGTTCTGATTACTGTAGTTTTGCAATCCAGTTTTCCCACTGTTATGCATTTCTAACTTTATCCTGTTGTGATCAGAGAAGTTCCATTTTATGATATCTTTATTTTTAAATTTAGTGAGATTTAATTTGTGGTCTAACATATGACCTATCTTGGAAAAATTTCCATGTGCTCTTGAGAAGAATGTGTATTCTGTTGTTGCATAGAATGTTTTGTAAATGCCTTTTAGATCTAGTTGACTTATTGTGCTGTTCAAGTCCTCTATTTCCTTACTTACCTTCTTTCTGGTTTTTCTTTCCGTTATGGAGAGTGAGGTACTAAAGTACCCAGTTATTGTTGTAGAACTGTCTATTTCTCCCTTTAATTCTGTCAATTTGTCCTTCATAGATTTTGATGTTATGTTATTAGGTATATTAATGTTTATAATTGTTACTTATTTTTGCTGTATTGAACCTTTTATTAATATTTAATGTCCTTCTTTGTCCTTTGAAATCTTTTTTGAATTAAAGTCTATTTTGTTTGATATTAGCACAGCCACTCTTGCTCTCTTCTGGTTACTATTTGCATAGAATATCTTTTCCCATCCTTTAATTTTTAAGCTATTTTGTCTTTTGATCTAAAGTAAGTCTCTTGTAGATAGCATATAATTGGATCATTTTTTTAATCCATTCTTTCAATTTCTGTCTTTTTATTGGAGAATTTAATCTGCTTATACTTGAAGTAATTACTAATAAGGAAGACTTGCTTTTGTCATTTTGCTATTTGTTTTCTATACACCTTACACCTCTTTTGTCTCCATTTCTTGCATTACTGTCTTCTTTTTTGT
Organism: Physeter macrocephalus; assembly: GCF_002837175.3. Taxonomy (NCBI): domain Eukaryota; kingdom Metazoa; phylum Chordata; class Mammalia; order Artiodactyla; family Physeteridae; genus Physeter; species Physeter macrocephalus. The sequence continues at coordinate 138,798,458 of NC_041220.1, read as the reverse complement.
TTAGCTGATTTTTTGTAGTGAAATACTTGAATTGATTTTTCATTTCCTTTTATGTATATACTATAGTTATGTTTTTGTGGTTACCATGTGGATTACATTTAACATCCTAAAGTTTTAGCACTATAATTTGAATTCATACCAGTTTAACTTTTTTAAAAAAATTAATTGATTTATTTATTTTTGGCTGCAGTGGGTCTTCGTTGCTGTGCACGGGCTTTTCTCTAGTTGTGGCAAGCGGGGCAACTCTTCATTTTGGTGCACAGGCTTCTCATTGCGGTGGCTTCTCTTGTTGTGGAGCATGGGCTCTAGGTGTGCAGGCTTCGGTAGTTGTGGCACACGGGCCCAGTAGTTGTGGCTTGTGGGCTCTAGAGCACAGGCTCAGTAGCTGTGGCACATGGGATTAGTTGCTCCGCAGCATGTGGGATCTTCTGGGACCAGGGCTCGAACCCATGTTCCCTGCATTGGCAGGCAGACTCTTAACCACTGCGCCACCAGGGAAGTCCCCAGTTTAACTTTAATAACATGCAAAAACTCTGCTCCTTTATAGGTCTATCCCCACTTCTCTCAGTTGTTGATCTCACAAATTGCATCTTTATACTTTGTATGTCCAAAAACATACTAATGGAATTTTAAGTTGTTTGTCTCTTAAATTATATAGAAAACAAAATGTGGGAAAAATTATAATAATATTTGCTTTCATACTAATAATTATTTTTAAAGATATATTAGTCTCTTAAATCATGTAGAAAACAAAAAGTGGAGTTAAACACCATTGTTACAATAATGCTAACCTTTTAAATTGCCCATGTGTTTACCTTTACTGAGATCTTTATTTCCTCATACTGTGTAGTGTCTTTTCATTTCGACCTGTGGGACTATCTTTAGTATTTCTTACAAGACAGAGCTAGTGATAAGAAATTCTCTTAGCTTCTGTTTATCTAGGAATGTTTTAATTTCTTCCTCATTTTTGAAGAACAGTTTTACTGGACTGGATTCTTGACTGACAGTTTTTTTTTTTTCTTTTAGTACATTGAATGTATCAACCCACTGCCTTTTGGCTAAGACATCTTCTATAATCTTTTTGAGAATTCCTTTTATGTGATGAGGTGCTTCTCTCTTGCTGCTTTCAAGATTCTCTTTGTCTTTCAAGTATGTTTCACAGGGGTCTCTTTGAGTTCATTCTACTTGGAGTTTGTTCAGCTTCTTGGAAGTTTATATATATGTCTTTTGTCAAATTTGGGAATTTTTTGGCCATTAATTCTTCAAATAATGCCTCTGCCCTTCATGTCTCTCCTCTCCTTCTGGGACTTCTGCAGTGCTTACGTGGTCTACTTGATGGTGTCCCACAAGTTCCTTATGTTCTATTAACTTTTCTTCAATTTTTTTTCTTTCTGTTCCATGGGCTTGATGATTTTCATTGCCCCATTTTCAAATTAACTGATTATTTTTTCTGCCTGCTCAAATCTGCCTTTGAATCCATCTAGTGAAGTTTTCATTTCAGTTATATTTTCAGCTTCAGAATTTGTTTTTATTTTAGGTTTTCTGTCATCTTATTGATACTTCCATTTTGTTCATACATCATTTTCTTGATTTCATTCATATCTTCCTCTGTTTTTTTAAGCATCTTTAAGACAGTTATTTTATAGCCTTTGTCTAATAGAGCCACCTATGGGTCTTTTCATAAACACTTTCTATTGGTTTATTTTTCTCGTTTGAATGGGCCATATTTTCCTGTTTCTTTGTATGCCTTGAGAATTTTGTTGAAAACTGGACATTTGAATCTAATGATGTGGTAACTCTAGAAATCAGATTCTCCCTCTTCCTAGGATTTTCTTTTGTTTGTTTTTTGTTTCGTTTTTTTTGATTGTTGTGTGCTGTCTCTGAGCTGATTATGAGCTTGAGGTGCATACTTAAGGTCTTCTAGTTCTTTCATGAGCCTGCACCTTTCCTTTGGCATGCATGGCCACTTTCTAATTTTTCCCATATATAAGTTTGTTTTTGAATGTCCTAGTCTTTAATGTCTGTTTCCCAAGCAAGGAGTTTTAAACGTCTTGGAAGTTACTTCAGCCAGATCAGGAGGAGCTTGCAGTAATGAGAGGAGGTGGCTACTTGCCTCCTTGTGTGACCTCCTCTGAACCTTTGTGTTCAGGAGGAACAATAAGCTCAGAACACAGGTCTTCTGTAGTTGGAGGGCAGGGCCCTTTTTGTCCACAGTGGCTGGTACAAGTTGTGTGCAGCTCTTCTTGGAATGCATGCCCTGCTGCCTGACATAGGGGCTGGGGGATAGGGAGGATGTGTAGCTGTTATGGTGCTAACAGCTGAAATGGTCTGAAATTAACTACAGTTTACCTCTGGCCTTTCCCTGGAAGTTTCAAGCCTTTAATAGATTCCAGAATTCCAAAACATTTACATCAGAGACATTCTACAAATTGTCGTCTAGGTGGGGAGACAGATTCTTGGTGTTTCCTACTCTGCCATCTTCCGAGAATCCCCTGCTATATATATAATTTTATATAATAAATATAAAGTATGGAATTAATTAAACTTTTAGTAGGTTTAGTATGTTCATTAATCGGCAAGAAGAACTTATATTAGCTAATTTCATTAGGACATAGTAAATATAAAAAGAGGATATTGAGTATATGCAGTGAGAAAATGATTAACTGTTGACAGGAGAATAAGTATGAAAACAGAAGATAAAAGGGTAATTTTGTGGGCCTTACAATTTCTAATAAGTTTTGGCCCTACAAAACTTCATTTGGTTGGGGGAAAATATAGGCTTTCTTCAAAGATAACTTTGTGAAATAATGTATGTAGTCAGTTCCAAATCACAAACTTTATCAATGTTATCGTCATGAGTTTTGTTGTTGTTACAGTTTAGCAAGGCCACCATCATTTTAATAGGTTTGTTAGTTTACTCAATGTATCACAATACTCATGCATAATGTATAAATTGAACTACAAGAAATCAGAGGTCAGTAGATTCAATCAAGACATTTTAACTTATCTTTCTTCACTTTTTTCCAGGACAGACCATACTCCCCCTACCTCTATTGACACATCTAAACAACTTCCTCTTTTGGCTTGCCCTCATTCCAAATTCTAAATTTTAGATTCTATCAGGACTCAGTCCTCAGATGTCTTATTCTGGTCAACTATACTTATTTCCTGGATGATCTCATCTAATCCCATGGTACTGAATATTCACTATATTTAGTACTTATGGCTTAAAATTTCAGAGTGACCATATACTTTATCATTTAAATAAGTACAATTCTTGGAGTGAAAAGACAAGTTTCTGGGAGGGAAAAATACTATTGTCCTAGGAGTACCTATTAATTTCCATGGTTTTAAATACCATTTAGATCAGGGGTCAGCATACTTTAGCATCAAATGGTACATTATTTAGGCTGTGTGTGTGGGTCATATAGTCTCTATCACAACTATGCAATTTGGCCAATGTAGTGTGAAAGCAGTCATAGGCAGTGTGTTAATTAGTTGGCATGGCTGTTTCTCAATAAAACTTTATTTGTAGAAACAGATGTTGGTTCAGTGTTGACCCACAGGCCATAGTTTGCCTACGCTAATAAATACCATCAAAATACTAATTACTCCCCAATATGTATCTTTATCTATGACATCATCTTATAGTACCAGATGCATATATCCAACTTCCTACTTGATATCTCTTAAAAAATATCCAATATGTAGCTCAAACTTAAAAGCAGAATACCTGGTATCTCCATTACACATCTGTCATTTCCCTAGTGTTCCCATCACAGCAATTAGGAACACCAGGCACCTAGCTGTTCAAGACAAAACCCTTAAAGTGTTTATGTTTGATCTCCCTCATTCTGTCATTATCCTCATTCTATCTATCAGTAAGTTTTGCTGTCTATACACTCGAAATATGACCTGAATCTGACAGTTGCTCACTATCTTAAGCCCTGTTCGTCACCACCAAGTACAAAGCACCACCCTCACTCTTCCACATTCATGCAATAACCTCCAGCAGATTGCCTTATTTCTAGTCTTTCTTCCTTTTAGTCATATTTTACACATGGCACCTGGGACTTGCTTTTCAAGTAATAAATTATATCTTGCTCTTTCCTGCTCAAGTAGCTTGCACATTCATAAGAACATCCAGATCCCTTATAATGACACTGTATTATTTTTTCACTCACATCATATTTTACAGCTCTTTATTTTAACTCTAATTCTGTTCTAGTCATAGTTTTATTTTTGCTTTTTCTTGATTGTGTCAAACCTCAGGCAAACTATACTCACTGCTTTTTTTTTTTTTTAAATTACCCAAGTGGGGTTTTTTATTGGTAGGTAGGAAAAAAATTCTGACTGCCCTTCAAGATTATTCCAAATCTTAATGATGTAATACTGTTTGGGTATACAATATTACAGGGGTTGGGCTTTCCTGAGTATGTTTAAAGAAGCCATTATGGGATTACCTGAAGGACAATTCTTAATTGCCCCTGGTTGATCAAAGGGGCACTTTCTCTTGATCTACCATAGCAAAAGAATGAGAAACCCATAGTCAGTAAGCATAAAACTGGTCATACCTTGGAGAGTTATGTGCCTGCTTTGGATCTGAGAATGTGTCTGGTGGAAGGTTGACACATTATTTATTCTTACCTCAGGTTCTTTGTACTCACTCTTTCTCCTAAAATAATCAATTTGCTCTGGATTTTCAACAGATCTGTGCAACGTTCATGTGGTCCCTAGAACTACCCTGAGGTTTAGTAGCTTACTAAAAGAACTCAAAGGTCTCAGAATAGCTATTATCCTCATGGATACAGTGTATTACAGTGGAAGGATACAGATTAAAATCAGCAGTGGAAAAGGTGCATGCAGTAGCGTCCAGGAAAATGAGGGCCAGAGCTTCCAGTTATCCTCTTTCAGTGGAGTCATGTGGACAGCACTGATTTCTTTGAAGAACAATGTGTGACAATACACATGGAGTATTGTCAGCCAAGGACACTCACAGGAACCTTGGTGTTCAGAGATTTTATTGGATACTGGTCACACAGAAAAGGACAAACATCTGCATAGCTGACCTTAGTCTTCAGGCCCTCTGGAAACTGAGCTGATAACAGAGTTGCCCAAGAGCCCCACCATAAATCACATTGTTAGCATAGACTGTCTGGCATGGTCCAAGGTCCCCAGGTAAACAAGGCACTCTTATAAGTCAGTACATTCCCAGGGCTTAGAGATTCCCTCCCAGGAGTTGGGGACAAAGGGTCAGACCATTCTTTGGTCAGGGTTAATCTTTTATTGCACAGCTTGCCGCCTCATATCATCCAAGTTCTCTGATCAATACTTCAGGAAGGCTTCGTTAACCACATAATCTATAATCACTGGCACTATCGCTCACCCCTCAATCTGCTACCTTATTTTTCACCTTTGCACTTACCAATAAGTTACATGCTAATTTGTTTGTTTATTTTATAATGCTCGTCCCTCAACTAGAATGTGGACTCTATGTGGGCAGAATTTTTCTCTAAGTCACTGTTGCATCCCTGTGGATTAGGTCCTGAAAAGATATTTTCAATAAGTGAATCTAAAACAAGTAGACTTGGTTAATTCAATTGCTCAAGTATGTATATGTAAAATGTAATATCTTGAACAAAGTCTGATGTAGAGTTAATAATTTTTTCTGAGTGGGACAAAACCAAAATTTGTCAATTATTTTTTCTCTCTTGGATTTTTCTTATCACATGAAGACTGAAATGTTTAACAGTCTATTTCTCCTTCAGTATGAGAGAGTATCACACTTTGATAAATGTCATATTCTCAGAGATTATAAGAATTTTTGATAGTTGTGAAAATAAATTATTGATTTAAACTATATTAAAGATTAAGAAAATTCAGCATTTTATCCCACTTATAAAGGTAAGAGACTGATTTTTGAATTTTTATTTTATTTATTATTTTTAAATAGATCTTTATTGGAGCATAATTGCTTCACAATACTGTGTTAGTTTCTGTTGTACAACAAAGTGAATCAGTCATATTCATACATACGTTCCCATATCCCCTCCCTCTTGAGCCTCCCTCCCACCCTCACTATCCCATGTCTCTAGGTCGTCGCAAAGCACCGAGCTGATCTCCCTGTGCTATGTGGCTGCTTCCCACTTGCCATCCATTTTACGTTTGGTAGTGGGTATATGTCCATGCTACTCTCTCACTTCATCCCAGCTTACCCTTCCCCCTCCCCGTGTCCTCAAGTCCATTCTCTACGTCTGTGTCTTTATTCCTGCCCTGCCACTATGTTCATCAGAACCATTTTTTGTTTGTTTGTTTGTTAGATTCCATATATGTGTTAGCATATGGTATTTGTTTTTCTCTTTCTGACTTACTTCACTCTGTATGACAGACTCTAGGTCCATTCACATCTCTACAAATGACCCAATTGCATTTCTTTTTATGGCTCAGTAATATTCCATTGTATATATGTGCCATATCTTTCTTATCCATTCATCCGTCGATGGACATTTAGGTTGGTTCCATGTCCTGGCTATTGTAAATAGCGTGGCAGTGAACATTGTGATACATGTCTCTTTTTGAATTATGGCTTTCTTAGGGTATGTGCCCAGTAGTGTGATTGCTGGGTCATATGGTAGTTCTGTTTTTAGTTTTTTAAGGTACCTCCATATTGTTCTCCATAGTGGTTGTATCAATTTACATTCCCATCAACAGTGCAGGAGGGTTCCTTTTTTACCATGCACTTTACAGCATTTATTGTGTCTAGATTTTTGATAATGGCCATTCTGACCAGTGTGAGGTGATACCTCATTGTAGTTTTGATTTGCATTTCTCTAATAATTAGTGATGTTGAGCATGTTTTCATGTGCCTCTTGGCCATGTGTATGGCTTCTTTGGTGAAATATCTATTTAGGTCTTCCGCCCATTTTTTAATTGAATTGTTTGTTTTGTTTGATATTGATCTCCATGAGCTTTTTTGTATATTGTGGAGATTAATCCTTTGTCTGTTGTTTCATTTGCTAATATTTTCTCCCATTCTGAGGGCTGTCTTTTCATCTTGTTTATGGTTTCCTTTGCTGTGCAAAAGGTTTGAAGTTTAATTAAGTCCCATTTGTTTATTTTTGTTTTTATTTCCATTACTGTAGTAGGTGGTTCAAAAAAGATCTTGCTGTGGTTTATGTAATACAGTGTTTTTCCTATGTTTTCCTCTAAGAGTTTTATAGTGTCTAGTCTTACATTTAGGTCTGTAATCCATTTTGAGTTGATTTTAGTGTATGGTGTTAGGGAGTGTTCTAAATTCATTCTTTTACATGTAGCTGTCTAGTTTTCCCAGCACCACTTATTGAAGAGGCTGTCTTTTCTCCATTGTATGTTCTTGCCTCCTTTGTTGTAAATTAGGTGACTGTATGTGTGTGGGTTTATCTCTGGGTTTTCTCTCTTGTACCATTGATCTATATTTCTGTTTTTGTGCCAATACCATACTGTCTTTATTACTGTTGCTTCGTAGTATAGTTTGAAGCTGGGGATCCTGATTCCTCCAGCTCCGTTTTTCTTTCTCAAGATTGCTTTGGCTATTCAGGGTCTTTTGTGTTTCCATACGAATTGTAAAATTTTTTGTTCTAATTCTGTGAAGAATTCCACTGGTTGTTTGATAGGGATTATGTTGAATCTGTGGATTGCTTTGGGTAGTATAGTCATTTTCACAATATTGATTCTTCCAATCCAAGAACATGGTATATCTCTCCATCTGTTTATGTCATCTTTGATTTCTTTCATCAGTGTTTTATAGTTTTCTCAGTACAAGTCTTTTGCCTCCTTAGGTAAGTTTATTTGTCGGTATTTTATTTTTTTTGTTGCAATGGTAAATGGGTTTGTTTCCTTAATTTCTCTTTCTGATATTTCACTGTTGGTGTATAGGAATGCCAGAGATTTCCTTGCATTAATTTTGTATCCTGCAACCTTACCAAATTCATTGATTAGTTCTAGTAGTTTTCTGGTGGCATCTTTAGGATTCTCTATTTA
>NC_041220.1:138789358-138790320 GCF_002837175.3 Physeter macrocephalus | reverse complement strand
ATTTGCATATATTGAAGAATCCTTGCATCCCTGGGATAAATCCCACTTCATGGTGTATGATCCTTTTAATATGTTGTTGGATTCTGTTTGCTAGTATTTTGTTCAGGATTTTTGCATCTATGTTCATCAGTGATATTGTTATATAATTTTCTTTTTTGTGATATCTTTTTCTGGTGTTGGTATCAGAGTGATGGTGGCTTCGTAGAATGAGTTTGGGGGTTTGTCATATATGGCCTTTATTATGTTGTGGTAAGTTCCCTCTATGCCCATTTTCTGGATTGTTTGTATCATAAATTGGTGTTGAATTTTGTCAGAAGCTTTTTCTGCATCTATTGAGATGATCGTATGGTTTTTATTCTTTAATTTGTTGATATGGTGTATCACATTGGTAGATTTGCATATATTGAAGAATCCTTGCATCCCTGGGATAAATCCCACTTCATGGTGTATGATCCTTTTAATATGTTGTTGGATTCTGTTTGCTAGTATTTTGTTCAGGATTTTTGCATCTATGTTCATCAGTGATATTGTTATATAATTTTCTTTTTTGTGATATCTTTTTCTGGTGTTGGTATCAGAGTGATGGTGGCTTCGTAGAATGAGTTTGGGGGTGTTTCTCCCTCTGCAATTTTTTGGAAGAGTTTGAGAAGGATAGGTGTTAGCTCTTCTCTAAATGTTTGAGAGAATTCACCTGTGAAGCCATCTGGTCCTGGACTTTTGTTTGTTGGAACGTTTTAAATTACAGTTTCTATTTCATTACTTGTGATAATTCTGTTTATATTTTCTAACTCTTCCTGGTTCAGTCTTGGAAAATTGTACCTTTCCAAGACTTTGTCCATTTCTTCTTTTTTTGTCCATTTTATTGGCATACAGTTGTTTGTAGTAGTCTCTTATAATCCTTTGTATTTCTGCAGTGTCAGTTGTGATCATTTCTTTCTTTTTTTTGTTTTTTTTTTTTTTTT
>NC_041220.1:138721391-138789203 GCF_002837175.3 Physeter macrocephalus | reverse complement strand
TCTTTTTTCTTGATGAGTCTGGCTAAGGGTTTATCAATTTTGTTTATCTTCTCAAAGAACCAGCTTTTAGTTTTATTAATCTTTGCTAATTTTTTCTTCATTTCTATTTCATTTATTTCTGCTCTGATCTTTATGATTTCATTCTGTCTGCTGACTTTGGTTTTTCTTTGTTCTTCTTTCTCTAGTTGCTTTAGGTGTAGGGTTAGATTGTTTATTTGAGATTCTTCTTGTTTCTTGAGGTGAGGTTGAATTCATATAAACTTCCCTCTTAGAACTGCTTTTGCTGCATCCCATAGGTTTTGGGTCATTTTGTTTTCATTGTCATTTGCTTCTATGTATTTTTTAATTTATTCTTTGATTTTTACAGTAATCTCTTTGTTATTTAGTAGTGCAGTGTTTAGCCTCCATGTATTTGTGGCTTTTACAGTTTTTTCCTGTAATCGATTTCCAATCTCCTAGTGTTGTGGTCAGAAAAGATTCTTGGTGTGATTTCAATTTTCTTAAATTTTCTGAGGCTTGATTTGTGACCCAAGTTGTGATCTATCCTGGAGAATGTTCTGTATGCACTTGAGAAGAAAGTGTATTCTGCCACTTTTGGGTGGAATGTTCTGTAAATACCAATTAAGTTTATCTGGTCTATTGTGTCATTTAAAGCTTGTGTTTCCTTATTTATTTTCTGTTTTGATTATCTGTCTATTGCTGTAAGTGGGGTGTTAAAGTCCCTTACTCTTATTGTGTTACTGTTGATTTCCCCTTTCATGGTTGTTAGCATTTGCCTTATGTATTGAGGTGCTCCTATACTGGGTGCATAAACATTTATAATTGTTATGTCTTCTTCTTGGATTGATCCCTTGATCATTATGTAGTGTCCTTCCTTATCTCTTGTAACAATCTTTATTTTAATGTCTATCTTATCTGATACGAGTATTGCTACTCCAGCTGTCTTTTGATTTCCATTTGCATGGAATATCTTTTTCCATCCTTTCACTGTCAGTCTGTATGTGTCCATAGGTCTGAAGTGGGTCTCTTTTAGACAGCATGTATATGTGTCTTGTTTTTCTATGCATTCGGCCAGTCTGTGTCTTTTGGTTGAGGCTTTAAATCCATTTACATTCAAGGTTATTATCTATATGTATGTTCCTATTAGCATTTTCATAATTGTTTTGCGTTTGTTTTTGTGGGTCTTTTTCTTGTCTTGTGTTTCCCACCTAGAGAAGTTTCTTTAGCATTTGTTGTAAAGCTGGTTTGGTGGTGCCGAATTCTCTTAGCTTTTGCTTGTTTGAAAATCTTTTGATTTCTCTGTCGAATCTGAATGAGATCATTGCTGAGTAGAGTAATCTTGGTTGTAGGTTTTTATCTTTCATCACTTTAAGTGTATCCTGCCACTCCCTTCTGGCCTGCAGAGTTCCTGCTGAAAAATCAGCTCATAACCTTATGGAATCCCTTTGTATATTATTTTTTGTTTTTCCCTTGTTGCTTTTAATATTTGTTCTTTGAATTTAATTTTTGATAGGTTTTTAGCATTTGTTGTAAAGCTGGTTTGGTGGTGCCGAATTCTCTTAGCTTTTGCTTGTTTGAAAATCTTTTGATTTCTCTGTCGAATCTGAATGAGATCATTGCTGAGTAGAGTAATCTTGGTTGTAGGTTTTTATCTTTCATCACTTTAAGTGTATCCTGCCACTCCCTTCTGGCCTGCAGAGTTCCTGCTGAAAAATCAGCTCATAACCTTATGGAATCCCTTTGTATATTATTTTTTGTTTTTCCCTTGTTGCTTTTAATATTTGTTCTTTGAATTTAATTTTTGATAGGTTGATTAATATGTGTCTTGGTGTGTTTCTCCTAGGGTTTATCCTGTATGGGATTCTCTGTGCTTCCTGGACTTGGGTGACTATTTGCTTTCCCATGTTAGGAAGTTTTCCACTATAAGCTTTTCAAATATTTTCTCAGACCCTTTCTTTTTCTCTTTTTCTTCTGAGACCCCTATAATTCGAATATTGGTGCTGTTAGTGTTGTCCCAGAGGTCTCTGAGATTGTCTTCAATTCTTTTTTCTGTATTCTGCTCCTCAGTAGTTATTTCCACCATTTTGTCTTCCAGCTCACTTATTCGTTCTTCTGCCTCAGTTATTCAGTTATTGATTCCTTCTAGTGTATTTTTCATTTCAGTTATTGTGTTTTTCATCTCTGTTTGTTTGTTCTTTAGTTCTTCTAGATCTTTGTAAAACATTTCTTGTATTTTCTCAATCCGTGCCTCCATTCTATTTCCGAGATTCTGGATCATCTTTACTATCATTACTCTGAATTCTTTTTCTGGTAGATTGCCTATTTCCTCTTCATTTATTTGGACCTGTAGGTTTTTACCTTGCTCCTTCATCTGTGACACATTTTTTTGCCATCTCATTTTGTTTTTCCTCTTTTAACGAGTGGGATTGTGTTCCTGTCTTACTGGTTGTTTGGCCTGAGGCTTCCAACACTGCAGTTTGTACACTGTTGGTTAGAGCTGGGTCTTGGTCCTGAGATGGGGACCTCTAGGAGACTTCACTCCACTGAATATTCTCTGGGCTCTGAGGTTCTCTGTTACTCCAGTGGTTCAGACTTGGAGCTCCCACTGCAGGAGCTTCAGCCCAACCCTTGGCTCATGAACCAAGATCCCGCAAGCCACATGGGGCAGCAAAAAAAAAAAAAAAAAAAGAGGAATAACAAAGTGAAAAATATAATTAGAGAAGGAAACTAACAACTATGTTAGAAAAAAATATAAAAATAAAAATATAGAAGAAACAACAACCGGAATTTAAAACAGAACCACAATAGAAATAAAGAGGAGGAGAAAAAAAAAAGAAAGAAAGGTGGAAAGCCCTTGGTTGTGGAGGGCAGGGCCTAAGCTGGGGTGAGGTATTGGTGGTAGGCGAGGCCTATGCTTAGTCCCCACAGGGCTGGAAAAGGTGAGGGGAGGGGGGAGGGAGGAGTGGGGCTTAGGCTCTACAGAACAGAAGGGGCCCAGGCATGTCTTCTGCCTCTGGTCTCAGAGAGCGGAGGATCCCACCTGGGAGCCCAGCAGGCTTCCTGGGCTCAGGTGCGTGGGACAAATGCCCTCTGCTCCCTTCCTACTCCTCTGGTCCTAGACGGCCCCTCCCACCAGCCTCTCCTGTTTTCTCCCTGCCACTCTTCTATGCCCCCAGATGAACTCAGCCCAGAGGGGACCTCTGAGGGCGTAGGTCCTGGCCTGAGAGCCGGGTAGACTTCCCCAGCCGATTGGGCAGGGGAAACGCTGTGCACACTCCCCTCTGATACAAGCCCCCAAGGGTCCCTGGAGGAATGGGAACCCCTCCATCCTCTCAGCCACGCTGCAGGGGGCACTGGTCCTGTCTGGCCTCCACTTCTCCTCCCCACTCAGTCCCCCCATTTCTTACCGGTTCTCTTGGGAGTTCTTCCCATCTACTTGGGTGTCGGGGTCCCCCACCAGCATCTGGCAGTCACCCTAGTTGTGGTGAGACACAAACTCTGTGTCTTACCACACCGCCATCGTGACTCCTCTCCAAGATTGATTTTTTTAGATATCGCAAATCAGGCAGAATTGAAATCATGTTTATTTCTTCATTAGGCAACAAATTCTACAATTTCTTCTTTAGAAAGATAAAAATTTAAGGATTAATGTTCTATGCAAGGTCATATTAATAAAAACATTATTTTTCCAGTACATTGTGATAAGTAAAAAATTGGGATAGATTGCATTTTGGTAAACATCAGTGAAAGATTCACATATAGAAAAAAGTATCTAACATAAACAACTCGGTCCTAAATCTAAATGTGAACATCGACTGAGAATGTCCTTTGAGAAGAAATATACTGAAGAATTGTGTAAAACTTACTCGTACATAGTTATTATACTAGTTTTTCCACTAATTGGAAAAGAATCACTAGGTAGTATTTCATTCCACTCTCATCTGTTGAATCTCTATTTAATGTCTTTCAATTCAAAGAAGTACATAGCGTGGAAGAATAAAGACACAGGATACTTTTAGATTTTATATTACCCCTTATGAAGTAACATTATATTTGAACATGTTTTTATATCTCTCTGTTCATGGAAAGATTAGCTCATGCATGTACTAATGACAGGAAGGAAGTTATCATAGAACAAATTATTTTGTGTGAGTCTCAGGAAAGAGATATGTCATATAATGTGTAACATAAAGGTCACCTGGAAATTTGATACTTTTGGAAACTTAAATATAATTGTGTTATGTAGAAATTATAATATTCATTTTGATGAATATTTGAATAAGTAGAAAAGCCTTCATGTTGGCTTTATAGTACAAAATTATATCTACAAGTCAGACTCTAGAGAAAAAGATAAATAGTATAAAGTATGAAAATGATTTGTAGGTTAGCAAAATAAAAATACACATATATAATTTTACTTTCAGCGTTTCATAGACTCATGAAACTGAAAGGAACATTACAGGTTACCAAATACAAAATTCTAATTTTTCAAACAAGAATCAGAAAAGCTTATCTGAGTACTGGAAAGGGTGCTTGCTGATGGAAGCCTCATTTTTAATATAATGAAAGCAGAATTTTTGGTAAATGCCTTTTGTAGCTTGTGAAGTGTGCTTTAGTGTGTGTGTTTCTGTTATATGTAATTCTTAATTTTAAGAGAGTTGTCATATATTTGTTGTTAATCCTTACGTCTGCTATATGGAAATTTACTTCTTCAATATCTATGCAATGTGTATATCTCTGTGGAGGACCAGCTCCTGTGTGTCACCCCAATTCCGTAAACATGGATAGTAATTGCTTCCTACTTTGGGCTTCCGTAGCTCTGGGCTCAAAACCCTAGAATAGTGCATACTACTGTTTTTTTTTTTTTTTTTTTTTTTAGTTTAGCTGTCCAGCATATCCTCCACAATACCACCAGAGAAATCTTCCTGAAAGACATTTGATCCTAAGTTTAAGAACCAAGTTCAACTAGAGAATAGAATTGTAAGTTGTTAATTTCGTTGGATAGAATAAGTTTAAAAGGACACCTGAAGTGAATCTGTCAAAAAAAAGCATTTCCTTGGTGTCCAATAGCCTATAAAACAGAGTTCAGAATCTCTGTATGGCATCAAGTTTCCAATATTTGTTCCATTCTGGTCTTCTGATTTTTGTTCTGCAGAAACCCTGTTCCCTCTCATACCATATACAGTCATGCCTTGGTAACTTTGACATGGTATTTCCTCTCATCTCTGCCCATGTTCCTCTCTCCAGAGGATTTGGTGAATGGACTCTTCAGGCCCAGCTGAAATGTAGCTTCCTTATGAAGACTGACATCATTCACTTAGGTATAGTCACTGTTTTGTTCCTCATAAGATTCCTAGAATATTCATAATTTCCTGTTACACTTTTATTAAAAGTCAAAATTTTTATAATGGCCATTGGGACCCTATGTTATTCTTTATAGTTTCCTTGTCTCCTCCACACACACCCTTGACCTCATGCTGTTGTCTTAAAGCTTTCCCTCTGATTATTCCCTGTTTTCAGTGGCCTTCATAAAGATAGCCAAATGGCTATCTTCTTCATATCCTTTGAGAGTTTGCTTAAATGTCTTCTCAGTGAGGCCTATCATGACCATCATATTTAAAATTGCAAATGCCCTACAATCTGCTTTATGCTGTATATTTTTTGTCATAAAATTTATCATTTTATAGAAAACAATACAGTTTATTTATATGATTTATTTTTAAATTATTATATCCACCCAGTTGACTATAAGTCCTGTGAGGGCAAGGGTTTTATCTATTTTTACTATAGATATATACCAAATATCTAGAATGGTGCCCATTTAATAAATATCTATGAACTAAATGAAAAATTAAATCTTGGGCAAGTTACTTTGCCTCTTTAACCTCTATTTCCTTGTATTTAAAACAGAGGTCATAAGAATTCCTAAGTGAGAAGGCTGCTGTGGTTAATAAATGAAATGATGCATGTAAAGCAGTTACCATAGTGCCTCACTCATCACACTGAATTAAGAATATTGTCATATTATTCATGGTTTTACTGTTTTCTGAGTTTTTAAGATTCAGAAACCTAAAGTCTTACCCATTATGCTTACAAAAATGAAAAAAGAAAAGTTAAGGAGAAAAACCCAAAAAAGTATTTGTAGGTGGAATTCATTATATAGATGTATATTTTTTAACTTCAGAAAAATGAAAAATGACATTTTATAATATAAAAATAGTGTCTGAAATATTAATGCATTAGCAAAAGTATTTTCTTGAAATCTCAATAATTCTTTTTCAGTAATATAAAGAATGACCTTCACTACATTTTAAATGATCAGAACACCATTTTTATTAAAACCTCACAAAAAATAAAGTATTGATACCATTAAAATTTAACCCATTTAAAAAAAATTATAAAAACTAGATCAAAGGAATACACATAGTTTTAAAAAATAAAGGCAAATGGTATTGATGGAGTTAAAAAAAACCTCAGCAATTCTTTGCCCTAACCTTCTACATGCCCTAGTATAATATACTCAGTGAGACTTTAATTATCCCTGTTTAGCGGTATTCTGGCACTTACCTTCACATATCTAACATATATGCTTATGCTGCTGTTTTTTGATTCATCAACTGTAGATATTTTTCCATTGTTTCGGGGCTATGATAGATGAGCTATTAATTTATTTCTGCACCAGCACTCCCACTTCTTTCCTTTTCCAATCCTTGGTAATTTTGACACCCTAAACTTTTAAAATGGATTATCCCTGTTGCTTTTTTTTTAATATTGAAATTTAGAATTTTTTAATCAATGTAAACATCATCATTTGAATTTCCATTTTGTGAGATGAGCAAGTAAGTGCCTCTATGCTTCTTTACCTTGACTTTCACTTTAAAGCTAAAAATATGTGTATTCTATTGTGTCAAGCGTAATTAAATGTTTTGTGCTTTCTCTGTAGCTTGATTTATAAAGTTGAAAATTGATAAATATTGCTTTATTATTATGATTGGGTAATTTTTGTTTAATTCAGAACCTAGTGATCTACACAGTTGCATCTCATCATCAGGTTTCTAATGTCACAGCAGCAGTGCCATTCAAAATGTTCCTAGTATCAGTGGCAAATGTATTTTTACTTTTTATGTTCTTTTAACTCTTAAAATCATGCTGACTTTGTGTTTACATTTTTTTGGACCGTGACTATATTTGGCAAGACTGTAATCAACAGCCAACGTTCTCTGATTGAATTTGTTTTTGCTTGTTGATAGAACTATATGTTCCAGTATCTTTAAGATGGCAAGAGAGTCATTTCTTAAAAGCCATTTTACCATAAAGTATTAATAAACAGGAGTTAAATTTGTTCCTATAGCAGTGTTACAAAAAATAACTCACCACTGCCACAGCTCCCTACTGCTGCTTTTGGAGACTAAGGGGTGAAGAGAATTTGAGAATAAAGACCATAAGAAATATATTCACAATTCTTGGGTTTTACTCTCATTTTCTGAAGTCAATATGCAAATAATTTCCTTGTGAGGACACTTCCGTGCAAGTCAATGTTCAGTGATTTTGCATTAATAAACATTTCTTGTCAACTGAAAACTGACTAGTAATTTGGTGGGAAACAGAATTCTAGATTTTATCCCATTTTTTTCTCTTCCTTTAAGACATTGCTCCAATTTCTTGATATCTCCTACTGAAGAAGAGTATGATGCTAGTCTGATACTTGTTTCTTGGAAGGCCATTTGTCTGTCGTTGTTCTATTGTTTTTTGTTTGAAAGGGTTTGTAACATTCTTTTTGTCTTTAAAGTGAAACATTCTATAATAGTTTGTCTATGTGTGAATTTAAAAAATATTTTAAAAATATTATATAGCTTGATACTCAGTGCTCAGTGAGCTTCTTGCGCTCTTATAGAATTTTTTCCCTCCTGTGCAGACAGTTTTGTATCAACAGTGCTATTTTAGTTTTCCAAAAGCACTTTCTTATACTCTCCTCCTCTTTCCTAATTCCCTGTCCTTGTGTTAGGACGTTAGAGCTTCTTGAATCTCTTGAACATCTTGAAATTCTCTAAAGAAAATTAATCTCACACACACCCACATATATACGCACAGACATATCTCCTTATGGTAACGTTATTTGTCTTTAAAGATAGATTTTTAACAATGAAAGAATAAGAAGTTTGACTGGATGCTGTATGTTATTAGGCAGAACTTGGCAACTGATAGCTTTTTCTCTAGTGTCAGATGTTGCTGTGTTATGATAAAGAGGACTCTACTAGGAAATGATTATATACTCTGCTCTGTTTGTATCCCGATAATGTATTTACCTTTGTTAGGAGTATTTTATGTTAGTATGGAAGACTTTATTTCTATTCTCCTAGTGGAGTATCATTACATGTGTGTAGGTGTATGCATTTGTACACAAGGGTTTGTAAGAGAGAACCAAGTTAATCCTAAATTTCAGGACCATATTTTACCCTTGTTTAGATTCATAATGAATATTCTAAATTGGATATCTGTGTGTGCACCTCTTTCTCTGTAGATGTCTAGAAGAAAGAGAATTTCATTTGTTGTGTGTGTGTGAAATATCTGCAGAGAAGGGGATTATTAATGCCTTCTTTCAAAAGTTCTGTTAGTCTTTTTTTTTCTAGAACTATTAAAATGAATTTTGAATATTTTATAACAGAATTAAACAGAGTCATTTCTCATTAGACAGTACAGAAAATCTACTTTGGCATGAAGAAGATCTTTGAAAATGTATTTTCCAAAGACCTCATGTAATTATATTTAATGCAAAGAAGAAATTGTCATTTTTCCCCTACAATTGTGTTGAATTGCCAAGAGTGTCAAATTAAACAAAGATCATGGAAACAGCAACAACTCACTCCATTATTTATGCAAACATTTGTAGAGCAGAAAATTGTAAATTAGCATTATATCAAGTTTTACAAATATTGTCTAACTCATGCTTACAGATCAGTATTAGATTTCATGAGAATATTGTTACCACGTATAACTAAAGATCAGAAGATTTACTACGTGGCATGGGAAGTAAAAAGTGAAAAGGCAAGAGTAAGTTATTCTTTGAAATTATCTTTTTTCACATTTTCACTAGAATAAATACTTCAGGTAAATGCAATTCAAGTTTGAAGCAGTGTTAGTTTCAGTGACTTTTGATAAGAAGTTATTTGAGCCTGACTATTCTGAATTAGCCATATTTCTTTTTGAAATGTATATTTCAGATTATAGCTAAACTTCTAAATAATGGAATTCTATAAATTGTTTTTATAGTAATCAGTAGTGTATTTAGGATTTTTTTGGCAAATTACTTAAGGAGCTAGATCTGAAAATTATAATTACAGAATAAATATATATTTTTGGCAGCTTAAGTATTATTTAACTATTAATTGGAAGAAGTATCATGAAGAAATATTCCATAGTACCTTAAGTACAATTGGAGCAATGCCTAATCACTCTATGTAGAACTCTAGAGAAACCTGAAAAGATAAACTAATTAGTTTAAAAGAAAAACTAATAAACATTTTGATAATTGAGCTATTTGTGGGGGGGGAGTTGCGAAATATTAAGGGATACGAATTTCTCCTTTATGTGCATTAAATTAAGATATTTGAAACAATGACCAAAAGATTCAGAACTCCAAGAGACAAAAATAATTCAAAGTATTATGAAAAGTAAGACTCCATTTATTTTCTACTCAAGAGAAAAATAAGGCATTATCCAATATTACCTACACTGACATTTCTTATTTCTCTCCTATTGAGCTTTTCCTTTTTTGTTTCAACCATCTAAACAGTGGAAACTTCCATCCACAATCTTAGAGAGCTCCCTAAAAGTTCAGTCATTCATTTCCCTTTCAAGACAGAGGTGATCTGGTCCCAATATCTCTCATGAACATAGATGCAAAATCCTCAACAAAATTTTAGCAAATCGAATATAGCTTTTATGTATTTATACAAATATATAACTTTAAAAACTTTTTAATAACTCTTAAGTATATTTATATAAATTTTAAAAATATAAAAATAATAATAGCCATGAATGAGTGAGGTGTATTTCATGTATGAAAAGGTGGTTCAATATTTGAAAATCAATCGTTGTCATCCACTATGTTGGCAAACTTAAAAGGAAAAATCATATGATGATATCAATTGGCATGGAAAAAGCAATTGACACTTTTGACACTACTGTATAACATGGAATGGATGGGCAACTGAGATTTGCTGTATGGCAATATTCAGTATCTTGTGGTGACCTGTGATGGAGAATAATCAGAAAAAAAAAATGTATATATATGGGTGGGTCACCTTGCTGTGCACCTGGAGTTGACACAGTGTTTAGGATCGGCCTATACTTCAAGGGAAAAAAAAAGAAAGAGAGAAAGAAAGAAAAAGCCTTTGATAGAATTCAAACCCAATTATGATTTAAAAAAAAAAAAAAAACTCTTAATACACTGAGAATAAAGGAGAACTTCCTTAACCTTATAAAGAACATCTACAGCTAACATAATACTTAATGATAAAAGATTGAATGTTTCCTAAGATCAAGAACAGGGTAAGGATGTCTGTTCCCAGGACTCATATTCAAATAATTCCAGAATTTCTAGCCACTGCAATAAGAAAAAAATACAAAATAAAAAAGCATACAGTTTGTAAAGGAAGGAATAAAAGTCTTTGTAGATGAAATGATTGTATATGTAGAAAATCCCAAGGAATTTACAGAAAAAAAAAATAGAGCGGCTTAGAACTGAGTCACAGGATTCAAGATCAACACACAAAAATCAATTGCATTTCTATATACCAACAATCAACACTTGGGAAATGAAATGAAAAATGCAATATAACTCCCAATTGCACCACAGAAAATGAAATCATTAGGTGTAACTATAATAAAACTATAAAATGCTACTGAAATAAATGAAAGTAGATTTACTATTTAAAGAGACATACCAAATTCATGGTACAGTATCAAGACTGTGATATTGCTGGGTGAGACACATAGATCAATGGAACCAAATACAGAACTCAAAAATAGATCCACACTAATATGTCTAACTTTTGATAAAGGAACAAAAACAATTCAGTGGAAGAGGGCTACCTTTTCAAAGAATGGGGCTAGAGAAATGGGATAGCAGTAGACAAAAAAATTGAATCTCCATGTGAAACTCACACCTTATGTAAAAATTAACTCAAAATAGATCATGGAATTAAAGTAAAATGTAAACCTATAAAACTTTGAGACAAAAATATAGGAAAAAAATCTTTAGGTCCTAAGTCTAAGTGAAAGGTTATTAGACATGATACCAGAAGCATAATCCATAAAAGAAAATATTGGTAATTTACCTTACTAACATTAAAAACTTTTGGTCTGTAAAAAATCTGTTAAGAGGATGAAACATCAAGCTGCAGACTAGGAGAACATATTTGTTAATCTTGTAGTTACCAGAGAACTTTTATCTTTACTAAATAAAGAACTATGAAACATCAACCTTGAAAAAACAATAAAATTAGAAAAATGGCAAAAAAAATGCATAGACATTTCACCAAAGAAGATACACAGTTATCACATCATCATGTGAGAAGATGTTCAAATGTATTCCCATTAGGAAAATGCAAATTAAAATTGCAATAACATATTACTGTCTACCACTCAGAGTGGCTAAAATAAAAAAATATTGATAAAGCTATATGCTGATGAAAATGTGGAAAACTTGTATCACTGATACATGAGAATTTAAAATGGCCTGGCTAGTCTGAAAAAATAGTTTAGCAGTCCCTTTTAAAATGGACTTACCATGTGATCCAGCAATTTCACTTCTGGGCATTTATCCCAGAGAAATGAAAATTTATTTTCACACAGACTCTTGTACACAACAGGTTTATTTACTTATTTATTTTTAAAAATAGTGTAAAACTTGAAACTCCTCAAACGTCCTTCAGTAAGTGAAGGGTTAAACAACTGTGGTATATCCACACCATGCCATAATATCCAGCAATATAAGGAAACAACCTATTGATATACACACAATTTTAATGAACCTCAAGAAAATTATGTGAAGTGAAAAAAGCCATTATTGCATGATTCCATTACATTTGTGAAATAACATAATTAGAAAGATGAAGAATTGATTGGTGGTTACAAGAGTTTAGGGAAAGTAGGAAGAGCTGTGTGTGGCTGTAAAGGTATAGCCTGAAGGAGATTTGTGGTAATGGTACAGTTGAGTATCTTGATTGTTGGAGTGCGTACATGTAGCTACCCCTGTGATAAAATTGCATATAGTTACACACACACACACACACGTACACACACACACACACACACACATACAAATGAGAGCCTGTGTAGCTGGTGAAATCTGAGTAAAGTCTATGAATTGTGCCAACATCAATTTCCTGAATTTGATGCTGTACTCTACATATACAAGATGTTAAAAGGAGAGGCTGGGTAAAGGGTGGAATGAGACCTATCTATACATTTTTTTGCAATTTCCTATGAATCTATGTATATTTCAAAGTAAAGCCTTAAATAAAACATTATTTGAGCCACTTGGAATTCTTTCACATGAGGTATGAGAAAGAGATCTGTTTTAATTTCTTAGGGCTGCCGTAACAAATCACCACAAACTAGGTGGCTTAAAACAACAGAAATTTATTCTCTCACAGTTCTTGGAGACTAGAAGTCCAAAATCAAGGTGTTGGCAAGGTTGATTTCTTTTGGAGGCTCTGAGGGAGAATCTGTTCCATGCCTCTCTCCTAGATTTTGGTGGTGGCTGGTAATCCTGGTGTTCCTTGACAACTGCATCATTCCAATCTCTGCCTCCATTGTCACATGGCATTCTCCCTATGTCTGTGTGTCTCTATGTCCAAATTTGCCTCTTTTTATAAGGACACCAGTCATTGGAGTAGGGCCTACCTCGATCCAGTATGACCTCATCTTAACTTGATTACATTGCAAAAACTTTTTCAAATAAGGTTGCATTCTCAAGTACAGTGGGTAAGCTATGCTCCAAGAATTTATAATCAAGCAGAAATATCATCAAACTAGTGTACTAATTGTTTAAATCTCTTATCACTTGGCCAATATTGTCAATTTCTCACTTTTATCAAGTAGCAATTAATTCTGTATTGTTACCATTCAATAGAATATTAATTTTCACCTCCATTTTAGTGTATATTACTGCTCAGAGAGATGTCCCACCTGACTTGCACATTTAGTAATATCATAGACCCTTTAGATCCAGGTTATGGAGCCTCCTCCAGAATTTGCAACCACACTTTATTTTCTCTAAGACTCTTGTAGTTATAATTTGTATTGTGGCTACATATTTTTTAATTCTCCTAAGTGTCTTACTAAGTTTTGCTCCATGATTAGAGAATGAGCTCATGAGGTCTGTGCCCATGTGTTATCTATAGCCATGTCTTGTGCATGTGTGTGTGTGTGTGTATTCCTCCAAGGAGAAAAATGAATATTCATATAAAACACTTAAATAATTGATTGAATACGTGAATGTATCTTTAAAGTAGATAAATGAGATTACTGACATGTGGGCATTTTGATCCCATTGTGT
Organism: Physeter macrocephalus; assembly: GCF_002837175.3. Classification (NCBI taxonomy): domain Eukaryota; kingdom Metazoa; phylum Chordata; class Mammalia; order Artiodactyla; family Physeteridae; genus Physeter; species Physeter macrocephalus. The sequence continues at coordinate 138,775,639 of NC_041220.1, read as the reverse complement.
GCCTCACATGTGTGCTCTGAATAGATGTTTGTCTTCATATAAAGAGACTGTTAATACAATCTGAATTATAATTGCACAATATTACTTGTTTTATTAAGATAAAAAATTAAAAATATAGGAAGATGGATGGATAAGGGAAATATTTTATTTTTTATACTGTGATTTCAAAGTTGCAATTGTTTGTAGAGAAACAGGAATAAATATAGATTTCATATAACAAAATGGAGCTAGTCAACAAAAATGGAAGAGATTTTGGTGCTTCTATCTCTATTTCCTCTATCGCTTTCCTCTGTAGTCTTAGTAGTCATATTCCTAGGCTTTAACAATAAAGTGCTGCATTTTTCCTTCAGTTTCCTCATTCCTTTTTCTTGGTATCTTGAATTACCTTAGTTTCTGTTGACTTTACCCAATAAAGCCTGCAGAAATACTCTGTAAGATATTATTTTTAGAATGTTGATTATGTAAAATTTAATAAATTACTTTTTTTTTTTTTTTTTTTTTCGGTACGCGGGCCTCTCACTGTTGTGGCCTCTCCCGTTGCGGAGCACAGGCTCTAGACACGCAGGCTCAGCAGCCATGGCTCATGGGCCCAGCCGCTCTGCGGCATGTGGGATCTTCCCGGACCGGGGCACGAACCCGTGACCCCTGCATCGGCAGGCGGACTCTCAACCACTGCGCCACCAGGGAAGCCCCTAAATTACAATTTTAATTTACCATTTTTGATTCTTCTGACTTTGATATTTCCCTTAATGCCATTTAAATTTCATTATGTTTGTAATATTTTGACTGTCTTTATTGCTTGCTTTATATCCTATGTTAATTACTTTGTTTCTCTTCTAAACTAATTTTCTCCTTCACTTCTCAAGGGAATTTTCTCTCTTAAACAATACAGGAAAAACCAACAACTCTTCCAAAATATAAACTCTGTCTTTAAGGAAGAATAATGCAATCCACTATGAAAATATCTGGGTTGGTAATCATTATATATTTAAAAAGCAACATGCAAGGCACTGCATACAGTTTCAAAAACAGATAAGGGAGAGTTATTGACCTGTAGAGCTTATAATCAAGTCAAATGCATAAGAAGAAGGATACATTAATTGTATTACAGACAAATTAAAATGAAGGGGAGAGGAAAGTCGCAAAGACATGATGTTCAGAAGACCAAGGGTAGAGAGAACAGGGAAGAGAGAGGACAGATTAAAAGAATGTTTAGGTGTCGATGAAGGCTTTTTGGATAATCTGCCATTTAAATAGGGCCTAAAGCAAATGAAGATTTTAACAGATAACATAATTGAGTTTTTCAGAATGCTGTCTCTCCCATAAACATTTTTATAGTCATTGAGAAAGTTATTCTACCACCTTAAACTTTGACCTCTTAGCTGAAAAATAAAGAGTATATGAATACTACCTATGTTATAAAGCTGTTATGAAGTTTAAGTGTGATCCATTTAAAACACCTTGAAAATTTTATATACTGTGTGTTCCATAATTTTTCTTTTTTTACTGTTTTTGGCAGAAAATCTGGGATGGTCATCATAGATTATTTTTTTGGGGGGGGGAAATAAGTTTATTTTATTTTTATTGGAGTATTGCTGCTTTACATTGTTGTGTTAGTTTCTACTGTACAGCAAAGTGAATCAGCTATACACATACATATATCCCCTCTTTTTTGGATTTCCTTCCCATTTAGGTCAACACAGAGCACTGAGTAGAGTTCCCTGTGCTGCACAGTAGGTTCTCATTAGTTATCTATTTTATACTTAGTATCAATAATGTATATATGTCAATCCTAATCTCCCAATTCATCCCAACCCCCCCTTTCCCCCTTGGTATCCATATGTTTGTTGTTTATGTCTGTGTCTCTATTTCTGCTTTGTAAATAAGATCGTCTAAAACAATTTTTTCAGATTCCACATATATGCATTAATATATGATATTTGTTTTTCTTTTTCCAACTACTTCACTCGTATGACAGTCTCTAGGTCTATCCACGTCTCTACAAATGACCCAATTTCGTTCCTTTTTATGTCTGAGTAATATTCCACTGTATATATGTACCATATCTTCTCTATCCATTTCGCTGTTGATGGACGTTTAGGTTGTTTCCATGTCCTGGCTATTGTAAATAGTGCTACCGTGAACATTGGGGTGCATGTGTCTTTTTGAATTATGGTTTTCTCTGGGTATATGCCCAGTATTGGGATTGCTTGGTCACATGGTAGTTCTATTTTTAGTTTTTTAAGGAACCTCCATACTGTTCTCCATAGTGGCTGTGTCAGTTTACATTCCCACCAACAGTGCAGGAAGGTTCCCTTTTCTCCACACCCTCTCCAGCATTTATTGTTTGTAGATTTTGTGATGATGGCCATTCTGACCAGTGTGAGGTGATATCTCATTTTAGTTTTGATTTGCATTTCTCTAATAATTAGTAATGTTGAGCATTTTTTCATGTGTTTGTTGGCCATCTGTATGTCTTCTTTGGAGAAAGGTCTATTTAGGTCTTCTGCCCATTTTTCAATCGATTTGTTTTTCTGATACTGAGTTGTATGAGCTGTTTGTATATTTTGGAGATAAATCCTTTGTCCGTTGCTTCATTTGCAAATATTTTCTCTCATTCTGAGGGTTGTTTTTTCATCTTGTTTATGGTTTCCTTTGCTGTGCAAAAGCTGTAAAGTTTAATCAGATCCCATTTGTTCTTTTTTGGTTTTTATTCTCATTATCCTAAGAGGTGGGTCAAAAAAGATCTTGCTGTGATTTATGTCAGAGAGTGTTCTGCCTGTGTTTTCCTCTAAGAGTTTTACAGTGTCTGGCCTTACATTTAGGTATATAATTCATTTTGATTTCATTTTTGTGTATGGTGTTAGGGAGTGTTCTAATTTCATCCTTTTACATGTAGCTGTCCAGTTTTCCCAGCACCACTTATAGAAGAGGCTGTCTTTGGTCCATTGTATATTCTGGCCTCCTTTGTCATAGATTAGGTGACCATAGGTGCATGGGTTTTTCTCTGGTCTTTATATCCTGTTCCATTGATCTATCAATGTGATACAAAAACTAGACAAAGATATTACAAAAAAAAGAGAAAATTACAGGCCAATATCACCGGTGAACATAGATGCAAAAATCCTCAACAAAATACTAGCAAGCTGAATTCAACAACACATTAAAAGGATCATACATCATTATCAAGTGGGATTTATCCCAGGGATTCAAGAATTCTTCAGTATAGGCGACTCAATCAATGTGATACACCATATTAACAAATTGAAGAGTAAAAACCAGATGATCATCTCAACAGATGCAGAAAAAGCTTTTGATAAAATTCAACATCGATTTATGATAAAAACTCTCCAGAAAGTGGGCATAGAGGGACCCTACCTCAACATAATAAAGGCCATATATGACAAACTCACAGCAAGCATTATTCTCAATGGTGAAAAACTGAAAACACTTCCTCTAAAATCAGGAACAAGACAAGGGTGCCCATTCTCGCCACTGTTATTCAACATAGTTTTGGAAGTCCTAGCCACAGCAATCAGAGAAGATAAAGAAATAAAAGGAATCAAATTGGCAAAGAAGAAGTAAAACTGTCACTGTTTGCAAATGGCATGATACTAATACATAGAAAATCCTAAAAAGGCCACCAGAAAACTACTTGAGCTAACCAATGAATTCAGTGAAGTCACACGATACAAAATTAATACATAGAAATCTCTTGCATTCCTATACACTAACAACGAAATGTCAGAAAGAGAAATTAAGGAAACAATCAATCTAATTTACCATCACAACAAAAAGAATAAAATACCTAGGAATAAACCTACCTAAGGAGGCAAAAGACGTGTATGCAGAAAACTATAAGATACTGATGAAAGAAATCAAAGACTACACAAACAGATGGAGAAATATACCATGTTCTTTGATTGAAATAATCAATATGGTGAAAATGACTATACTACCCAAAGCAATGTACAGATTCAGTGCAATCCCTGTCAAATTACCAATGGCATTTTTCACAGAACTACAACAAAAAATTTTACAATTTGTATGGAAACACAAAAGACCTCAAATAGCAAAAGCAATCTTGAAGGAAATAAACGGAGCTGGAGGAATCAGGCTCCCTGACTTCAGAGTATACTACAGTGGACAGTTATCAAGACAGTATGGTAGTGGCACAAAACAGAAATATAGATCAATGGTACAGGATAGAAAGCCCAGAGATAAACCCACACACCTATGGGATGATCATCATAGATTAATGCCAATATGAACAAAGGTAAATGTCCTACAACATTTAGCATAATAAATCCAGCAATACATTAAATATAGTATACTATGACCAAGTAAGTTTCACCAGGTATGTAAGGACAGATTAGACTTATTAGAGAACCTACTTACATAATTTTCCTTATTTAAAATTAAAAGAGAGAAAAATGCATTAAGTACATATTTGTGGAAAATGTCTTTACTGAAAGTCAATATCCATGTATCATAAAAACTTCTGGCAAACTAAGGATGCAGGATACTTCCTAAAGCTAATGAAGAACAGCATAGTATTTAATGGCAAAATGTTAGAAGCATATTCTTTAAAAGTGAAGAATGAGAACAAATATATTTTCTAACCACTTTAATGCACTATTATATCTGAGGCCTTAACCAACTCAGGAAGACAAAGATAGGAACTAGTGTAGGAACTGGAGAGAAGGAACATTGATAATATACTGACAAATTAATAGAATGGATAAGATTTTAAGTAGGTTTCTTGGCTACAAAATCATTTTTCAATTAATTACATTCCTATTCCTGGATAAAAAGAATATGAAAATATCAGTTTAGAAGGATGAAATTTACAATATGATGTACACAGTAATGCATTTGACAAGAGATGTCCAAGTCTTTTATGGAGAAAAATTTTTTAAACTTTATTAATGGCATAAAATATGGTATAAACAACTGAAGATATATATATATATATATATATATATATAGTGTTCATGTGTAAAAATGATAACAACTGAAGATATATATATATATATATATATATATAGTGTTCATGTGTAAAAATGATTCATTATCACATAGATGTCAGTTCTCTCCAGATTAATGAATATATTCAATGAATATATTCAATGTAATTCTCATTAAAATCTCAATTTTTTTGGTGGAACTTGACAAGCTGATAAAAAATATATATGAACTAGCAAAGATTCAGTGACAAACAAGATAATTTTAAGGAAAAATAAGGAGGGAGTCAATGCAGTGACACAAGTTAAGACATACCATAAACCATTGGTAACCGAGACACTGGAATTTTGCTGTGGTGAAGACAATCATTGCCACAAAAGAAGGAGCCCAGATATAGACCCATCTTTTTTGAATACTTTATATATGACAGAGGTGGGATTACAGGTCAGTGGAGAACAAGTGATGCTAAAATTTGTTTTCCATTTTAAAAAGTGAATCATTGCTTCACATTGTATAAAAATTCCTAGGTATTAAATATTTCTGTGTAAGAAAGCTTTAGAAATTTTAATAGAAAATATGAATTTTCTTCATGACTGAAGGGTACAGAGTATTTATTAAGATATATGAAAACAAAAGACATATAGAAAAAAGTATGATAACTTGATTATGTTTAAATTTATTGCTTGAAAAGATACCTGAAAAGATACTATTAAAAAGAGTAAAAGCCAAGTTCTAGGCTAGAAGAATATATTTGAAATACACATAACTGGCAGATAATTAGTATCTAGAATTCAAAATATCCTCCTGTAAATCAAAAGTAAGATGCAGAGGGCTTCCCTGGTGGCGCAGTGGTTGGGGGTCCGCCTGCCGATGCGGGAGACACGGGTTCGTGCCCCGGTCCGGGAGGATCCCGCATGCCGCGGAGCGGCTGGGCCCGTGAGCCATGGCCGCTGGGCCTGCGCGTCCGGAGCCTGTGCTCCGCAAGGGGAGGGGCCACAGCAGTGAGAGGCCCGCGTACAGCAAAAAAAAAAAAAAAAAAGTAAGATGCAGAAATGCTAAATTGTAAAAGTGGCAAAATATGCAAACTCAGTTTCGGGGGGCGCTGTATAATACATAAATATATGAAAAGAATTTCAAATTCTTCAGAAATTATGGAAATGTAAAATTATAACTATAATTAAATACCTGTCATTTCCTTAAACTGAAAAATAATTTAAATGTCTTCCAATAACAATATTGAAAAGAAAGTTAAGGAAATAGGAAATCTCATATATTGCTTCTGGAAGTGTAAATTGTTACAGCTACTTTGGGGAGCGAGTTGGCGATACCTAGGAGAAGTAAATATGTGCATACTCTTGAGACACCCATTTTGTATAGCCCAAAGTGTGTAATACAGAGAAAGTCTTCCATGTGTGTACAAGAAAAAAATATAAAAATAATGTTTGTATCATTTTTTGCTGTAGCAAAACAGCATTAACAATAATGAAACTCTGAAACAACGTGAATAACCAAACCAATACTTTTGGTATAGTCATTCTGTGGAAACCAACATAGTGGTAAAAATGGTAAACTATATTTACATTTATCAAAGTGGATAAACCTAAAACATACAGAGTTGAACTAAAGGAATTTTCAGAACGGCATATAGTGTAGGACAGCGGTCTCCAACCTTTTTGGCACCAGGGTCCAGTTTCATGGAAGACAATTTCTCCACTGACGGAGGGCATGGGGTTGCGGGGGGGACGTGTTCAGGTGGTAATGCGAGTGATGGTTCAGGCGGTAATGTGAGCGATGGGGAACGGCAGATGAAGCTCTGCTCGCTCGCCCCTCACCTCCTGCTGTGTAGCCTGGTTCCTAACAGGCTGTGGACCAGTACTGGCCCGGGGGTTGGGTACCCCCGGTGTAGGGTACCATTTATATGGAAAAATAGGCACAACATTATTTAGAGACAAGTACATAATTAGGAAATGTATAACAAACATGTGAATTACAAAGACTGAATTCAGGATTGTAGTTAGCTTTGGGGGGAGGGGACAGTAGAGAGGTGAATGTGAGCTAGGACTTAACTATGCTTAAAAAGGTTTATTTCTGGGCTTCCCTGGTGGCACAGTGGTTGAGAGTCCGCCTGCCTGCCGATGCAGGGGACGCGGGTTCGTGCCCCGGTCCGGGAAGATCCCACATGCCGCAGAGCGGCTGGGGCCCGTTAGCTTAAAAAGGTTTATTTCTTCAGCTGGGTGGTGATTATCCATTGTTTATATTGTTGCATAGTAATATGGTATATATGATATGTATATCATATATATAGATATGATTGTTTATACAGTTCTCTTTTTCATGCCTGAAATATTTCAAAATAAATAGTATGTAACAATTAACGAAGGGAGGAGGCAATTTAGGAGAGTATTGTCAAAGAGTAAGCCATTGGTGATTTGAAAAGTGTAGCAGACATCACATCACATCGCATATTCTTTAAATATCCAGAATTTGAACACATGAGAGTTCCTACCTTGTGTCATGTCACACTGTCTCCAGGTAAGGCTCCTATTTTTCAACCATTGTTGATCATTTCAGACTGGAGAAGAGCATTTGTTTCTTCAGCCCTGCAATACTTCAAGGTAACAGACTTTGTCAACTTGCCAATGTAAAGTGTTGTGATTTCCCCCTGAGTGACTTGCTCAGTTCTGATTTCTCTGTTTTGCAGGCTTTTGCTAAACATAGAACAATATCCCAAATCTTTTTTATTTTTAACATTCTGTTACTGCTATATATAGCCTGATGACTCAGTCCACTGTTCAAGATAAGGAAGGTGAAAATTTGACCAAATATTCTTCCATTGCATTACAAGGGTCATCAGGTTTCTAATCAAAATTTCCAGTTGATATTTGTGAGTCCTTATTATTTACCTCCCATCCTTCCCATTCAGTCAATTACACATTTATGCAGCATCGTAGTTTTAGGTACCAAATTCTTAGGGAATTTATCACTTAGGAAAACAGCACAAATAATATTGGCTTCTCATATAACACTGTTCAAAAGATGGCAATTCAGAGCTAGTTCTGGGGAAAGGCAGACACAGCTGATATGAGATCTCCATTGTCTTCAGAAAATCTTTCTCCTCTGCCATGCTCAACATGAGGTTCCAACTTCATTGTCAGAAGAAGTCATCTACAGTTCCATCTGAAATACTCATGTTCAAGGCTGCAGGAAGGAGAACAGTTAACATGCTAGCTGTTTGTCCCCCATTTATGGACCTTCTCAGAAGCTTCATACCAATCTTCACATAAGTCTATATGAGTACTTTGGGCTGCAAGAGAAGCAGGGACCCATAATCGTTTAGCTGACCTGCCTAGAATAAAATTATATTTCTACTGTTCTAATATTAAAGTTTTAACTCTTTTTGAGGACTGTTCCTCTTTTATTGATTCCCCAACATGTTTTATGTGTTTGTAGAATAACTTGAGTGTCATCATGGTGGTTGAAGAGGAGCAGTCAGTTCATTTGTCCATCCTTGTGCTAACCTTGAGGTTTTCACTAACCTTTAAGCAAATGTCACTCATACATCTGGACACAAGGCATTCCCAAAGACTTTTGCTATATAAGTGTCCTGTGCTCTAGGTGCTGTCCAAATTCTGAGGTTTGCCTTCAAGTGAATCAGTACTGTCTTGATTCTTTCTGAATCTTGGCTGGTTCCTCCTTCCGTGGCTTATAACCTGCTCAGCCTACCACCATCTGCAGGACTACATGTCATGCCCTCTGGCTCCCAACGGGAGCATGCAATGATGTTTGCATCCTTTCAAAGAGACATGAAAGCTGGGCAGTAGAAACTCTGGTCTCTCCTTATCTAAAGATATGTTGCAGGCTTCCCTGGTGGCACAGTGGTTAAGAATCCACCTGCCAGTGCAGGGGACATGGGTTCAATGCCTGGTCCGGGAAGATCCCACATGCCGCGGAGCAACTAAGCCTGTGCGCCACAACTACTAGAGCCCATGCTCTGCAGCAAGAGAAGCCATGACAATGAGAAGCCCGCGCACCGCAAGAAGAGAAGCCCCTGCTTGCCTCAATTAGAGAAAGCCAATGCACAGCAATGAAGACCCAACACAGCCAAAAACAAACAAACAAAAACAAATGAATAAATTCATAAAAAATGAAAAAGTAAAGATATGTTGCTATATTTTTAATGTGCTGCAGCTAAGCCATTGGTCTTTGACTTAGGAACCATTTCCTATAAAGGCCAAAATGCATAGCAGTGCACAACATCTATTACTTATGATTCTCTCTTCTATCCTATAGGAGCTTTTTTCCCCTGAATATTCACCTTCTTTTGATTCAGCATTTAAAACAAAAGCAAAAGTAATTTGTTTATCCTCTTTCTCTTTCCTCTATCCTCTCCTTTCCCTGCTCTCCTTCTGGAATCAGAAGAATTTTTTATATTTCCTTTCTGTCAACTGGGAACTTGTTGACAACTTTTTCTAGTTCTTTCTCACTGTATCTGAAATTACCCTTCCTCTTAAGTCATGTGGCTTAAACTCAGTGAAAGGAGAGCAAAGGAATTTGTTTTATGGAGGAAACAATGTATCTATCTAATAGTTTGTACATATTTCTCATATTAATAGCCCTAAACCTTTGGAGATTGTCCTACATAGACATTAATTCATTTTCAAACTCAACATTCTCTCAAATCTCATAAGAAAAGATAATAAAAGTCCAGTCTGCTCAGATCCTCACTGTGGCTTATGAATTTTGCTGACTCAGTAGTCCATAGAATGCCAGTACATTTTCTCTGGCCTGGTTTTTGTCTGTGCTGAACATAGGAATGAACCTTGGTTTCAATGTCTACTGCTTCCTCAAGGAAATATAGATGGGTGAACTTTTGGACAGTGAACTGAAGGAAGCTATAGTCAAGTGATTCTTTTCTGAGTTGGGACTGGCTCTCTCATACAACATCTACAAAGAAATCTCCCTTGCTATTACAAATAATATGTTTATTTCAGTCTATTTCCTGTACACTAATGACAATTTCTGATTATTTTAAAAGAAAATTCTTTCACCGTGTCCTGGATTTCAGTTCAAACATTCTTTATATTTACTGACAGTGAATGATGACTTGTCCAAATTGCTTCTCTAGTTATTTCTAGTTTGGGTTCAGTCACCAGAAGATTATGTCAGGGTATAGGGTTCTATCAAAGTGCTTTCTATCACTCGCTTATTAGCTTTTTAGCTTAAAATGCTAACAGTTAATAGTTAATTAAATAATAGTTAATACTTATAAAGCATTTGTAATGAGAAGGCACTGTTCTTTGTGCCTTATTGTATTTATCCCATGTAATCCTTGCAACATCCCTACTAATGTTCTTATCTTACAGAGTGGAAGACCAAGGGTTAAGAATGGTTAAGTAATTTACTTAATGTCTCATCACTAGAAAATGGTAGAACCAGGATTCATCCCAAGCAGCCTGGCCCAGCATCTGTGCTTTAAACAATATACTATACTGTCATTCTCAGATTGATTCCTGAATCTAATAAATTGTATTTTCTAATCAAATAAAGTTTCTGAACCTGCAAATTTGTGGAAGATCCTGGAAGGATGAATTTGCCAATTAAATTCTATTCTGAGACGGGAAGAAATATTTTGGAGGCCAGCCATTTTACTCCAGACCGCAGACCTCTGTGTTTCCATGCACTGTTAGATTTTTCTTCAAAAATTTATGTCAAGGATAGGTATAGACAACTTAAATGAATTAAAGGTAGAAAAGTATTTATTAGTCTTGAAAGTATTGCAATGACTGTTGGCCCGAGAGCTGATTCTGGGATGTGATTCAGCCAAAATCTGCTTGAATTGTAAATGGTAGGAGAATGTACCAACAACTTGATGAGAAGAGAAAAAAACAGAAAAAAAAAAAAGGAGATATTGGTAATTAGAGAGACAAGAATATTAAAAAAAACAATTTTAGGGAGAAATAATGGTAACTTTTTATAGAATGAAGGGAATGAATGCCACTAAACAAGAAGAGATTAGATATAGGACAGAGAGGTTATAAGCGATAGAGGCAAGTCTGCAGAGAGGATGTTGGTTACCTGAGCTATCACAAAATATTAGTGTCTACTGATTAGCAATCCTTTCAAGATAATTAAAAGTAGAAGCAAAGTTTTCTTAATGGCATGATGTGAGATGACTCAAGGGACAATTTTGGAGTGTGCAAGTGAAAGACTGAAAGTAGTCAAGTCACTGAAAGCAGGGGGTATGGAATAGGAAGACTGAAAGTCACAAAGGTTCTTAAATCAGAGGATTGTCTTCTCCTAGGAAAATGAGAGGGGCAAATATGGAGAGTGGCAGAGCTACAAAGATAAATTTCACCTAGTATGAAATTTTTATTATGAGCAGTCCAGTTAGTAGAATTTATTGCAATTTTAGTGTTCAAGAGGCTATTAGAGAAAATACCTGTCAAATTGAAAGTAATGTAACTAATGTGAAAGGATGTGATTTTTCAGTGCTATACAAAACTACTCAGTAACTGGTGTGCTGCACAGTTTTATTCTGTTCACATATAATGGAAAAATTACCATGACAATTTATCTTCTTCACCATTCAGTATCATAAATTTAGCTTTCTTGCTGACACTTACTTTTGTGTAATGATACTTTTTCACCATCATGCATCTTCATCTGAAAACCAGAAGTAGTCTCTTTTGTTGAATTCCTAAATAAGTAAATGACATTGATAAAGTTGAGAGATTGTTTTAAAGAAAGTTATAAGGAAGAATTGCCTTCTTAGAATAAATTGGCTTGGGCTTTGTGTAATTTTTTTAAAATTCTTAATTTTTTTAAAAAAGGAAGGGACACGGAACAATGTTCTCATCCTTAAATTCTCCGATTTTGTGCACAAATTCCTCAGGGACTGAACTAACATTCTGTGGCAGATGCTCTACTGGTTTGGTACAGATTAGCAAAACATCTACTGTTTTCCTCTTTTGCTTCCATGGACTCTGAATTCCCCACTCTGGTGCTCTCCCTAGCAGTTTGGAAACCCACTAGAAAACTAGTGTGAATGACTGTCTAAATTTTAGATGGACCTGGATTGTCTTTTGATCACCAGTCTGGTTGTTGGCATCTGCAGCTATTATTGCTTATCAAAATCTTAATTCTGTATTGTGAATGTCCTTCATCACCATTTCTTCTTCTTTTTCCTTTTTCCTTCTTCCTTCTTCACTCGTCCTCCTTCCTTCTTTCCTCCTCATGCTGCCAATAGGGGTCATGGTGAGATAAAATTTGGAGTATGTTTGTGTGTTTTTGTAATTTTATTGACAAATTTTCATTGCTAAAGCCTTACTTTGTGGCTTAACAGAGGTTTAGCATGCTCTCATGACGTCATCAGGCATCAAGGTCTTAACAAACAGACTCTTCTAAAAGTTAAGTCAGATTAACCTCGCTATTTTTGTTACTTTCCAAATCCCCAAAGACTACAGCTGCCAACGAGGGAGAAAGTTAGGACTGGCAATACAAAATGTTAGCATTTTATTTAGAACTTATGGTCTACCAGATGTTATTGTAGTTGAAGTTTTCTTCTTTATTTCTTATAGATAAGGGAAATCAACACTATTATTACCATATTATCCTATTTGACAAACACCTAGAGATTATGTAAGTGATGTGAAGTGAGATAAGTCCTCTAATTCTAGCCCCGGTGCTGATACTTCTCAAAGGAACTGTTGCAACTAACCCATCATGCTTTAATTCCATGTTGTTATCACTCACTGTGTAGAGCAAAGACATCCTGTATACCAATTTCATCCCCTAAGTGCTCTGAAGTTTCTTGTCCTTTAGTCAGATCCACTACCCAAATCTTTTCCACTGTGCTATCCTGAACTGACCATATTTAACAAGCAAACTATTGTATCTATCACCATTTCTTTAGATCATTTCCATCAACTCCTTGACATAACCAAAAGTCTGCCTGATGACATCTGCCACTCTCCTGTAGCCCTTGGAAGTGGTGTCAGTATGGGTGAAGATGTAGAACAACTATAAATCACATGCATTGTTGGAGGGAATGTAAATTGATATAACCAACCTGTCAAACTAGCAGCGTGTAAAGTCTATAACCCAGTTTATTATCATTGGTATAAAAAGTGTTGACAAATGTGGGCATTTTTGTTTCATTCCCAAACTGAAAGAAAAATATTTAATATTTCATTATTGTATATGATGTTTGCCATTTATTGGTATAAAGTATTTATCTGATTAAAGAAATTCCCTTCTATTTTTGGTTTACTGAATAAATTTTTTAAAAATCATGAATAGGAGTTGAATTTTGTCAAGTTTGATTTGTGGCTATGAAGAAAATCATATGATTTTTCTGCTTTTCTCAGTGAATATGGTAAAACATATTAGCTATTTTGAATGATAAGCTACCCTTGCATTTCTGGAATAACCTTGGTTTGATAATGATGTTACCCTTTGTGTGTATCCCTTGGTATTACTTGCATATATTCTTTTATGGTTTGTTTGGTGTGTGTGTGTGTGTGTGTGTGTAAGAGACTACTTTTTTGGAGCTCTTTTAGTTTCATAGCAAAGTTGTGCAGAGGGTACAGAGAGTTCCCATGTAAACCTTGCTCCCACACCTGTACAACTTCTCCCACTATCAACATCCCCCAACACAATGGTACATTAGTTAAAATCAGTGAACCTACATTGGCAGAGCATTGTCACCCAAAGTCCATAGTTTACATTAGGGTTCACACTGATGTACATTCTGTGATTCTGGACAAATGTATAAACATGTATCCACCATCGTAATATCATACAAAATAGTTTCACTACCTTAAAAATCCTCCGTGCTCTGTCTACTTATTCCTCCTTCCCATCTAACCACTGGCGAATGCTGATTTATTTTATCTCCATAGTTTGTCTTCTTCATAATGTCATATAGGTGGAAACATATAATATGTAGCCTTTTTAGACTGGCTATTTTCATGTATTAATATGCATTTAAGGTTCTTCCACGTCTTTTCATGGCTTGATATCTCGCTGCTTTTTAGCTTTGAATAATATTCCATTGTCTGGACGTTCCACAGTTTATTTATCCATTCACCTACTGAGGACATCTTAGTTGCTTCCAAGTTTTGGCAATTATGAATAATGTTGCTATAAACATCTCTGTGTGTGTTTTTGTGTGGAGATAGGTTTTCTGTTCTTTTGGATAAATACCAAGGATCAGATTGTCTGTTTCTTCTTGTGTGAGTTTTGGCAGATTGTGTCTTTCAAGGAATTGGTGCATGTTATCTAGGTTATTGAATTGAAGGGCAAAGTTTATGGTATTCCTTCTTTATCCTTTTGACTTCCATGGGACCTGTAGTGATGTCCTCTCTTTCATTTCTTTTTTCTTAGTTAACCTGGCTAGAGGTTTATTGATTTTATTGATCTTTTTAAAGAACCAAGTTTTGGTTTCATTGACTTTCTCTAATTGATTTCCTGCTTGAAATTGCATTTATTTATGCTTTAATGCTTATTATTTCTCCTCTTCTGCTTATTTTGGATTTAATTTGCTGTTCTCTTTCTAGTTTCTTAATATAGAAACTTAAATTATTGATTTTAGATCTTTCTTCTTTTCTAATATATGCATTCAATGCTATAAATTTCCTTCTAAGCACTGTTTACTGCGTCTCACAGATTTTGTTAAGTTGTATTTAATTTTCCTTTAGATCAAAATATTTTAAATTCTTCCTTGAAATTTCTTCTTTGACCCTTGTGTTATTCAGAAGTATGTTGTTTCATTTCCAAGTAGTTTGGGAGTTTCCAGCTATCTTTTTGTTATAGATTTCTAGTTTAATTCTACTGTGGTCTGAGAGCAGGCAGTGTATCATTTTTATTATTTTAAATGTGTTAAGTTGTGTTTTATCTCTTAAAAGTTTTTCCATATTTGTTCATAAAGTAGGCTGATCTGTAATTTTCCTCCTTTATATCCTTTTTAGGATTTTGTAGTAAGGTTATTTGTGCACTAAAACCATAATACCAAAGAAGAGTTACTTCTTTTTCTAATCTGTGGATGATCAGCATTTTGTTTTTTTGTTTTTTCTCTGTAAATGATTAGAAAAATTAATTGATGGAAATATCTGGTCTTGTGTTTACTTTGTGACAAAGATTTCTAATAAGATATTCAATATCATTAGTAAATACTCAGATTTTCTATATCTTCTTTGTCAGCTTTGTTTAGGTGTGTTTTTTTAGGTATTTGTCTTTTAAATTTTGTGAAATTTATTCATTTTAAGTTCTTCATAATAGCTCCTTTTTTTGATATCTTTAGGATTTGTATTGATGGCCTTATGTTTATTCCTGATAATAGTAATTTGTCCTTCCTTTCTCCCTCTCTCTCTCTTCCTTACTCCTGCTAAACCTAGGTTTTCTAGAAGCTCATCATGTTTTATTACATTTTTAAATGATCAGATTTTAATATTTTAGATATTCTTTATTGTACATTATTGTTATTTTCAGTTTTATAATGATTATTTTACCTTTTCTGGGCATGCGAATCTTTGACTATATTCTCATTTTTATCTATTTTGTCTATTCTTCCCTCCATTATCTTAAACATATAAACCATAGTTATTTAAAAGTCTTTTCCTGAATAACTCTAATTCCTAGATCATCTCAGGATCTACTTCTATGGCATGATTTTATCTTGAACATCATCTTAAATATTGGTCACATTTTATTGGCTCTTAATATGTCTAAGATTTTTATTATTATATTTTGAACATTTTGTATAAATTAGCTATAGAATATG
The DNA here is from genome assembly GCF_002837175.3 of Physeter macrocephalus. Taxonomy (NCBI): domain Eukaryota; kingdom Metazoa; phylum Chordata; class Mammalia; order Artiodactyla; family Physeteridae; genus Physeter; species Physeter macrocephalus. The sequence goes on along the minus strand of NC_041220.1, from coordinate 138,759,894 downwards.
ATGTTAGCCTTCCTCAGCGAGCATTATTATTTCCTATATTAGAGATATGTAACTGATCATCCCAGTCTTGCCTGGGATGAAGCTGGGCCTGAGTTGAATTACCATTTAGTAAGATAGTATCTACCTCTGGTTTATTCTTCTTACTAGGATGTGGCCCTCTATGAATTTCAGTTGAAACCTTATTAAATCTTTCTTTCCTAGGCAATTTTTTTGCCTTTCCAAGACAATTCATTTCAGCTCTTTTTGGTGTTTTCAGCAAAGCACTTTAGCTGTGTTTCCCATGCAGATTCAAAATTTGGTACAAATTTTGAGAGGGAACATTTGTGTTTTGAGACTGCTCCATTCTCTCATTCTGTTATGTTACTTCAATCCCCAGTGAGTTCTAAAATCTCTACTGCAACAAGGACAAAGAGTTACTTGTGTAAAACTAAGATCTGGGAATGTCAGGTTTTTGTTTTTCTTTTTTAACAAATATGCATGCAATATTTATCTTTATCACTATACTTTTATTTAATAAACAAAACCAGATTTGTATTGATTGTAGTAACAGTGGCACCAAATATTATAAGTGCATAATGAATATTTGCTGAGCAAATGAATCAATTAAATTAAACATTGTATATGAATGTGTATTTTCCATGTGATACCATAAATATGTTGGATCAAACTTCCTAATGATGACAGTATTTTAAAAAAGGGAATATTTTTAGGACATGATGTTGATTCCATTGTAAATTGTAAAAATATCTGTTTATTTTAGTTTCATAACTCTGCTACAAAAATCATAGATTGAAACAACCTAATTGAAGCAAATCAACTTTAAGCATTACAGTTGTTTTAAATGGAATTGCATTTATCTTCAATGGAATTAAAGGGAAGCATGGACAAGATGTAGTCTATTAAGAGGGCTCTGCTACAGGACCTTATATAATACTAGTGCCTAATAATTTTCAGCTTTATCATTGGGCAACATCACCACACTATTAACATTTTGAATCAGTTCTACCACATTAATAATGGAAAATGACCTTTTCTCTCTGGAACTAGATAACCACTCATAAGACAAACAAAAATGTTTTCTTAATGCTGCCCAGTTTCACCTCTTTAATGGTTACACATTTGCTGGAAGGATTAGGATGATATTTTTACTTGTGATATTTTCTCTTGTTAATGATTATGGAATTGGAGCATGTGAGTATCTGACATTGCATTTAGGTAGATGGGTAAATAGTTTTCTCTCCTTTGAGAAGCCAAACCGATCCCCAGAAGAAACAATTTTTCTTCTTTTGCTAAGAAAAGGACCACTACATCCATCATGATAACGTAAAAAATGTTCTTGAATCAAACTTCATATTGTTTAATTATTTCAAACTATATTTCTTAAAGACTCTGAAGTCTTTCCTTAGATGAACCTTGACTGTTACAGGAAACGAAGTGAATGAGAAGCTCAGTGAGTGTCCCCCTTGTGCCCTTCACCCTTCATTTAACAAGAGAATCTTCACTTGAATCTGTTTCAAGTGGAAGGTTCATATGTTTATGCTAACTATTATGTTGTTTAGTGTCTTCTAGTGACATTTGTTTTCATTTTTTTTACTCCTAGTGCTATATGTTTAATGTTAGGTTGACTATCAAACCTTGGATTTATCATAAATAAATGACCTATATTGGCTGTTTATTTATTCTCATGTTTCTGGCTTATTGCCTATGAATTCTAAGAACTTGGTATGTTTGATTTGAAATAGCTGTAATTTGTTAGATAAATGATATTTCCTCATGAGTGTGAAGAGTTGTATTGTTGAACTTGAAGCAGATTTACTCTGACTCTTTCAAGAGATTAGAATTACATTTAGCCAGAAGGAGTCTGATTTATAGCTCTATATAACAAATGCTACATTTCTTAAAATATGGTACTACATAAAAAAGAAATGGGTTACTTTGATAGTGGGTTCTGTGTCACTATATTCTACAGGGATGTATGGGAACTTTATTGAATTCATGGTTAGAGTAGAGAACTTCAAAGATTTCTTCTGAGTCTAAGACTGTATGAGTTATCTTCATATAAATTAGATTATTTGTATAATTAAGTTAATACGTATAACTTGATTTTATAAATTGTAGATAGACTGAAGAGGCCCATCTGGTTTCTGATAAAAAGGAAAGTCTAAACCCTTAGACTGGTTGCTAAGACTGTTAATTTTATTACATATGCCTTAAATTTTTTGTACACATTCTATTGCTGAAATGGGAGTAGGTTTTTTTTAAAAGTTAACATTTTTCAATATACATTAGTGTTTGCTCACCTTAAACGAATAAAATCCTGTTTGTATGAAAATTAAATATTATCTTAAAAATTTGTATTTTTCTTCAAGTGTCCAATTTAAATAAAGATATCTTTAAATATTGGTTCAATCACCAAAATGGGTCTTAAGAAACAGTAAAGTAAGTACAGAGTGAGGAAAATTATTTTGTTCCTGTTGTGTTACTTCCTTGATATCATGGCGATGTGTAGACTTAATCATCTTGTTTAAGTTGGCCCAGCTCACAATAGTCAAGCATTCTGAGAGTCAGTGTGCTTTAAATCCATGTGCTTTAAATCACTATGTTTAAGTAGTAAACATGTGTCTTTCTAAGAACTACGGCTTGACAGAAACTGTAGAGATAAGATCATGTACCTCCAAGAGGCTGCTTAAGCAAAAATCAAGGGAGTCAATGACATGGACACTGTTCATTAATATTCTGTAAAATGATGAGAAAGTAGAGATCTCATAATGCTGTAGTTTTACATGTCTTCGTGATCAGGGTATCCTATGGAAGATAAGAGTACTGAAATACACTGTTTGGGATTAAAAGCATTCCTTTTAGTCACCAACAGAATTGTATCTGAGTTCAATTTAAAGCTTTTAATAGACCAAAGGATAGTAAAGATGCCAAAACATTCAAAAAAATAAATTTTGAGGTATCAGAAAGGTGTGTAATTTTCAGATTTTATCAGACTCAGCAGACAACCAGTCTGAGAAAGAAATATGTGATCTCCAATTATTTAAGTGCTTCACAGAAGCAAAATAGTAAACTGATTAGAGAAGTTATATTTTGAAATGATAGCAATAGAATTTATTGTCAGTGAATGTTACAGAATATCTCTTCTAAGTGAACACGTTCTGCTTTATATTTCACATAGAAATAATATAAATTTTACTTTAAAATACATTATAATTTTTTAGGCTAGACATTTTAATTGTGAAATGGTTAAAATATTGTAATGCTCTTAGCAATTATTGAGTTGTTTGAATATATTTGAGTGCTTCTACAGACATTTTCATATTAATTTTTGTGTAGTCCATCATTTATTAATGTTTTAATGATCTAAAAAGCATATTTTAATTAATTTGTTTATGTATATACTTATCACATATTCAGTTTATTTCATAATCCAATATATATCAAGCATGAACTTAGACAACAAGATAAATGTGGTTGAAGTTTTGGCCAAAGGAAAAAAACATTAGCATATAAACCAGGAAAATAATGAAATAATTTTAACTTTTTTTCAGTTAGATAAAATGATTTATCTTAATTTCATATTAAATATCATTGAGGGATATATATTTGAACTTAGTTACTTCATCCAAATTTTCAAGCTAGTGTGAAGTCAGAAATCTAGGGCAGTAATTAGGCCATTAGGCCTTTCTCTACCTTTATTTCAGACTTGATTTATTTATAGCATGGATATTTCAGTCATGTGAGAAGAACAGAAATTGATGATATAATTATGAAAAATGAAACTTCTGAAAAAAGTGATTTATTTTGTTATGAATTAATAATTCCAGATATTTTAAAACATTTTTCTACTATTTTTATTTCCATCATTTGTCTCATTTGTATCAAAAAACATTGCAATAATCTATTTAAAATCCATCATTTTCTCTAGATAGACAGGTATGTTGATAAGTAGATGCTCACTCTGGTCAACAAAATGGAAATTAATGCAAAGTCCAGTGGCAAACGCTGTGGAATATTAAGCAGGAGAAAAAAAAGGGTTAGGATCAGTAATTCTATGTACCACACACCTATCACACTCTATTAGTGATAATTTTACATATCAGGAATAAACATTTCCAGGGTAAAGTGAACATGGATTTATTGCTCTGAATAAAAACATGAGTTTTCATTGCACAAAAATAGGTTGGTTGAAATTTCCATCAGAATTTTAGTTAAGCATAAGCCTTTCCAGCTAACATCACTGAATATTGGAAAAGTCCCAGGTATATTAGATAATGAGTATGGCCAAACAGTTTTTTAATGCCTTTATAGTCAAGGTAGTGAACCTAACAATGATTAACATACGAATTATATTGCTCTCCTTTATTCTGAGGAAATATGCTACTTAATTTTGCTACAGGAAAGTAGATTTTAATAGGTACCCTTCAAGAATGAAAATAAGTACCAATTTATTTTCAAACAAGCATTAAAAATATGCAACCCTTTGCATTAATTGTAACAGTTAATCAGTACAATGTCACAGTAGATTATATTATTGTGGTTGTTATTATTGTTGTTATCGTTATTCCATTTTTCCAAGGGAAAAAGAAACACAGCCGAAATAAATTACTTGCCTAACGTTCTATTAATATATTGATATAAAAGTCTAAATAGAAAAATACACTTAAAGCTATGTACACACATCTACATTTAAAATAGATAACCAACAAGGACCTACTGTAAAAAAAAAAAAGTGCTAAGGGTAAAACTGCCAAATTTAAATGCTTTAATCAGCTAAACCACCTTTGAAAGCATGAAGTGGAAATAAAGACATTGAAGACATAAAAAAGAGAAAGCTATAGTAAGCTTTAGAGCTATGTAGTAAAAAAAGCTATATGCCATAATTAAAATTTTGATAATAGTAGAATGTGGAGAAATAGGCACTACCATGTTGGCCACCTATGATTATTTATAAAACTGAACATGCACACATTCTTTCATGCAACAATTTATCCAGTAGGAATTTTTTTCACATGTTTATAGTTGCATCTAAAGATGTTCATTAATTAAAATTCTTTAGAGTATTATAACACACAAAATGTAAATAACATGAATATCCTTTAATAGAAGACTAAATTATTAATGGCCAATCTGTACTCTAAATGACTATACTATTGTAGTAGGAGGTATTTAAATTAAAAAACAGGAAACTGGAAATGTGGATAGTGCATTCCCACCTGTATAAAAATGAAACATATAATTGTAGGTGAATATTATGTACTAATATATATGATCTTTTTGATGGTTATTATGTTTTGAGAATAGAATTTTCGGTCTAGATTGCGAAGATGGCTCACATGTTTATATATTTTTTTAACATTTTAGTTTTTAAAATGTGCAAGAATTATTTCATGATAAAAAAATTGTCATAATTTTAATAAAAGTGATTTTAGTATATGCTAAACACTGTACTAGCACTTTATATTCACATGTAATTTAATCCTCGAACAGCTCTGAGGAAGGTACCATTATTACCTTTGTTGTACAGATGAGATGGAATAGAAGGGCAGAGAAGTTAAACTAACCACCATTTGTATAGCCGGAAATGCTGAGTTGAGTAGTCCAGGTATATCTCATTCCCAAGTTTGTGCTCTTAAGTACTTCACTCAATTTTAGAAATCAAAATAATATAGAAGAATAGAGATCATGTGACAAGCTCCTGACCTACTTTTCATTCGACCTTACTTGCGTTACACTTATACATGGAAGGAAGACATGATTTTGTATAAATTAGAGACAAATTAGCATTTGAGGAAATTAAGTAATTCTTTTGTCTTTAGCATTTGGGGAAATTAAGTAATTCTTTTGTCTGTGATTGTAATCTGAGTATTTAGTTCTTTTAAGAAAGAGGAGAACCGATTATGACTTGCAAACCTAAGACTCCTTTCTGACATGACCTCCTTTGAAATGTCTCTATTTGTGTCCTTATGGCTTTCCAATCCTAGTGCAAAGAGCTCAGTAGATGCTGGCCTTAAAACACGTAATCATTTTAAATATAAATTATTTTTATTTCCTCTATAAAAAACAAACATTTTGACACATTTATCTGTTCTTAAAAGCTCATCTTAGTAGTGGAAGCATCTGTGAAAAAACCAAACAGCTGATAATCTAAATATAGAATCAGATTCAGTCTTTACAACATAAAGGTTGATAATGTGCTGTTGCTCACACGTGAAACTATAAATGAGAGTGCTATATGTTATATAAATTGCAATTTTAGAAATTGAACTTAATGCTGAATTATCTCTGAAGGAAATGCTTATTATTTATAGTCTTATATATTGCACTATATTTTTCTCATGAGAATATGTCCATGTGTGACTTATACCTCCAAAGAAAAGTCAATAAACGACATACTTTTTGTGTGTTTCTTTCTTATCAATAGATATTAATATCTCAGGGCACAAAAATACTGCTCTTTAAAGGATAAGGAGGGCTTCTCTGGTGGCGCAGCGGTTGAGAGTCCGCCTGCCGATGCAGGGGACACGGGTTCGTGCCCCGGTCCGGGAAGATCCCACGCCGTGGCCGCTGAGCCTGCGCTCCGCAACGGGAGAGGCCGCAACAGTGAGAGGCACAAAAAACGCAAAAGCAAAAACAAAAACGGATAAGGAAAGCAAAGTTTAAAGAAATTTCAGCTAAAGCAATGCAATTGATTGATTTAATGTGAACCCAAAGTAAACATTGTATTTTAAAGAAATAAAATATAATAAAACAATTATCCTAAAGAAGAAAATTGGAGGTTTGTTTTCTGGAAAAAGGGTTACATCCATTCCCGCTTTCCTTCATAGTCAACATAATCCCATATGAATTAAATTGAGATAAATAATCCCATGTGAATTCCACAGAATATGATTATGTGAAAAAATTTAATTTCAACAAATGAAATTATATTCATTATGTTATATCTGCTAAAATAGAGAAATGTAGTCATATATTTTTAGCAGTAGGAATTGAAATAAAACAGTTTTAATCAACTAAAAAAGTCATTAATCAAACCCACTGTTTTTCCAGTCATTCAGGTTTTTTGGAATTTCTTGGCAGAATAGAATTGATAATGAACATCTGGTATTATATGGTTAATGAGTGTGAAATGATATTGAATTTCTTTTTCCATAGGGCTCCTGTGTCCTTTTCCTACCCCCATTAGAGAAATAAATACATAAAATGGTAGCCATTTGTGATGTATACATTAATGTGAAATAGTCACAGTGCAACCTCTTAGTGTTTCCTTTACTGGTATATTTTTCAGAGTTGGAATAATTCTTATGGTTTTAATCCACATGCTTACCAAAGAAGGTGTTAAAATCCAGGAACATAAAACAGTAGAGCACTAATATATTTTCCCATCTTCAGTGTAGAGATGCTGCAAGAGGAAAGAATCCTATAATGAAACTCTACAGAAATTTGGGATTGTAATTCAAAGATGTTTGGTTATGCCTTTTCATGGAAGAAGAATACTGCACATTTATCTCTTGGGTAATAAGGTAATAGGCAGCAAAAAGGGTGAAGAAAAGAATATAGAAGAAATAAAATTAAATATTTTTGAACATTATATGCTTTAAATGCCTGAAAACACTTTATCCTCATAACATTTGAGTTATATTTTCAAATTTAAAAACGAGGAAATTGAGGTAACAAGAAGTTAAAGATCTTGCCTTTGAACACATACATAGGAAGAGGAGGACGATTTGACCCAACACTGTTTAACTTAAAACCATTTTTTTGTTTGTTTCTCTTGATAGATCCTATTCAAAACAGCATGGATTCCAGGAAAAGAGATTAACAGTAGAAAACAAAGGTTTAGAAACAGTGCTCAGTGTCTGTGGCTATTTAAAGTATAATAAAAATGCTTTAAATTGGAAAATAATTTGTAAATCCTTTGGTAAATTTAGTCAGCCAGATGTTCCCTTCAAGTGTGGTTGATCAATTAATCAAAATCTTCAGATTTTCATCAGTTAATCAAAATCTTCAGATTAGAATGTAGTTAGAGGTGATAAAAGTAGTTCTGTAATTCACTGCTTAAAAACAAATACACACAAACGAGAATGGATTGTTTGTCAATTCTAACAAATCATTAAAAAATTATTATTAACTTTTTTTGGTAGTTAATAGATGTTGTTAAATGTTATTGAGCAAAAAAGCAATTACAGCATTGAATAAAAGCACACTTAAGTAAAAATGTATATACGTGCTTGAGTGTAAGTATATAAAACTGGTATGTTGAACAAGCATGATTATTCTTATCTTCTAATAGGTATTCTAGCTGTGATAATCTTTCTCTGACCCTGAACAAAAACTGGCCGCGGTTTGTAATATTTTGCTTACTTTTATTTAACACACAATTTTAAAGTCATTTAAAAAATCTCAGAACACAGCCTCAATCAAAAACCCAGTATAAGATACGGAGCAACAGTTCGATCTACATTGTAAGATAAGGCCTTCTCTCCCATCTGCAGCTAATGCTAAAGTTTGGGGAGAGAGTGTTGTGGGCTTTTCCTTGTTTTCTCTGTTTTAACTCCTTGGGTTGCTAACTGAAGCTTCAGTGATTTTGGAGCTAGCTTGTAGGAAAGGAGAAACTGCAAGAGAAGGGACAGGGCTTTTTGTAAACTGCTGATGGCTTTCTGCTTTTGGGGGCTTGCAGTGTTTAAAGTTGATTTCTCTCACTGGTGCTTTTTGGGCTTTATTAGGTGCTTTCCTGCTCCACCCCTTTAGTTCCAAGTCACCCCTGTTTTTCTGGTTGTCCACTTCTCCAATTTTCTGGTAGTTAGAGTCTTCTGGTTCCAGTTCTGCTGGACAGTGGTTTCTTCACTCAACTTTTTCACTAACAGGTTTTAGAAATGTAGAACCTTCAACTTTCTTAGGCTTGAGAAAGACATTTGTTTTCTTTTTCTCTTTTATTATCTTTATTATTATCATTATTATTTATAAATTTATCATATGAAGAACTGTTTTATACACATTTTGGGGTATAATGTCTCTAGTATTGGAACATCAGAGGGAAATGAGATAATCTCGTTTTTGCAAGCTTACATATATGTGTATAATTATGTGTGCATATTATGTGTGTATTTAAAGTGAAAGGGAAAAGGGATAAAAAGGAAGGAAGGCATGACTGGTTAGTTATTTTCTGATGATATTCTTAAATATTATAATACATTTTAAGTTTAAAAACATCTTTTTCCCACGTTAAATTTCAAATAATAATGATTTTTAAAAGAAAAGAATGAAATTATGCTAAATGGATCTCGTAGAAATGAAATAGGGGCATATATCATTCATATATTGTCTTAATCTCCTTTCTTAGATGTGTTTATTGAAGACATTTACCATATGAATTAAGTATACTCATCAACCATTTCTCTGGAACATTTTAATCAAATATGGAACATACCCTTTAGCAATATAACATGGCTATTTTCAGCACTAAAGTGTTTTTCTTTCCTCCCCCTTTCTATATAAATTTAATTATTTAAATGAAAGTAATTCAGTTTCTAAAAGTTTGTCTTATTGTCATAAACCCCATGCTCATTGGGCTAGAATGCATGATTAATTATCCATGAAGATAATGTCTAGCTGAATAAGGAAAAGATATTAATCATGTCTGTGAACAAAAACAACTTGTTACTTCAGAAAGCAAAAAGCAAGGGTGTAATGCTAATTATGTGTAGGATGTTTATGTAATTTTTAGATGTAACTTAAATAATCTTTGCTAATAAGTCCAGTTAAAACCACTACTTGGTTGAAGCTATTTGTGATTATAATTAGTACATTTTATAGTTCTTGAAAGATTCATAATAAGATTCTGTTTTCTCTTGACTTCACATAAAATCAAATATGACCTCTATTTTCTTCCCCTTTGTATATAAAAATAGTTATAGATTCAAAAGAATTTGAAAAGAATAGCACAGAGTAGTCTTGAGTATGCGTCAACCAGTTTCCCCAATGGTGATAGCTTGCTTAACTTTAATTACAAAATCAAATCCAGCAGATGGCCAGTAGTACACAGGTCTTATTCAGATTTCATCTATTTTACAAGCACTCATATGTTTGTTTATGTGTGTGTGTGTATAGTTCTACTCGTATATGAATTTATATAACTATCACCAAAATCAAGATATAGAAGTGTTCTATCACCGAAACATCCATTATGCTATCCTTTATAAGCATGCAATGCTTCCCCCCTTCCAAATCCACTAAAGTTATACATCCTAGACTTTAATAAGTTATTACATGTAATAAAAACCTAGAGCAAGTGTTTTAAAAAGCTATAGAAAGAGATACACTAAAAAACACTATGAATAAATAAAAGTGTAATTCTAAAAATAAGTAACCCATAGAAAGGCAGGAAAAAGGAAACAGAAAAATGAAGAAAAAAAAAACAACAATCAGAAAATAAAAAAGAAAGTGGCAGACTTAAGCCATCACATAAATAATTACATCAAATGTAAATAATCTAAATATGTCACCTAAAAGAAAGTGATTGCTGAAATGGTTAAAAGACAAAAAAAAAAAAACCCCAAAAACTATGAACAATTACCCAATTACATGGGTAATGAGGAATGAGAGAGGTACTTTCAAAGGCAGATGAAAGTTTTCTAGGATGATAGGTATATTTACTGTTTTGATGGTGATGATGGTTTCATGGGTGTATACACATGTTAAAACTTATCAAACTATATACTTTATATATGTGCACTTTATTGTATTTCAGTTGTATCTCAATAAAACTGTTAAATTATGGAATATTGCCCCATCTTTCTGACCTTGACCTGTGTCTCTTTAACATATTTATCAGTGTATTTTTAATGAAGACATAGCAATATTGTTTAGGAAAACAGATAATATAAAAATGGAGGTATAGCTTACATATGAAAATTTCAAAATTGAAAACAAAACACATGGCACTGTATCTCTATTTTCAATCCTAATATATTTCTCTGTAGTTTCTTTTATTCTAATTCCAGTGATAATCATTATACCTTCCTTTCATACCATACGTCGTCTACAGTTTCCCTCTCTCCTCGGTCTTGGCAGAATGATTTTCCCTTTTTTTATTTGAAAAAATATAAAACACCAGAAATGAACTTATCTTCCTCCTACCTTCAATCAGTCAATCAATAAATAAAATTTTACTATGCTTGCACCCATCTATTTCTTTTGTCCTATTTTGTTACAATGGAGGAAGCCAAGCACCATTCAATACCTCCATGTGTGCTGTAGATTCCTTCCACTCTTTCACCATCTCAAGGATTTCAACACATCAGATGATCTTCTTGCTTTTAGTCTTTGGAAATCTTTACTGTTAAATATATCATTGTTGTTAGCATGACAATATGCCCTAGACAACCCAATTAAAAAATACTAAAATAAGTCCTCCACCTCATATACAGATATTACTACATCTGTTTTTTCCCCTTCAGAGCCACAAAAGAGTTACTACATTTTTTTCTCTCCTTTTACTCAACACCCATTTAATCTTCATCTAACCAGTGTTGCTTTTACTTCCCACTCTGCATCTTATTTACTGGTATCAAGCTACTCTCTTTTCTGTTGATAAATTCAATAGACATATTTCTGTCTTTTCTTTTCAGATCTTTTACCTATTTTCACCATTCCTTCTGAAACACAGTAAAGTCTTTTATGTTCTCTCTTAGTTTTGCTCTCACTTCATGGTTGCTTTATTTTGTTTTCTTTTCTGGATCATCTTCCTCGGTCTATATTCATAATTTTGGAATTTCTTAAAGCTTATTTCTTTTTCCTCTTCTCCTCTTTCCATATACTCATTACCTAGGACGTATCATTGGTTCATTGAAATTTATCTGCCATTTAATTGCTGATTACTTCCTAACATAAATTCCTTGCCTAGATCATTCATTAGGTAGCACCACTGTCTAATATCTAGCTGTCTGTGTGACATCACTACTTGAATATATTAATCACAGTAAAATCTAAAATGGGACTCTTGAGTTCCTCCACTTTTTAGGGATGTGTTTTCTACCCTTAATTTTACCCCTTAATAAGTGACATCACACTATTTGGTATAATCGCTGATTCCTTTCCTCCCTACCATCCCCCACATATAATCAACTTGTGAATTCTAGTCCTGTTGAATTAATCTCAAAAATATATTTCAAATACCTATATTCCCTTTCATTCCCATTGTCATCATCATACTGTATTATTCAATGTATATCTCTTACTGCATACCCCAAAATTTAGTGGCTTAAAACAGTAATAATTTATTAACTCTCACAATAGCGTGGATCAGGAATTCAGGCAGTAATCCCTCAGCTGGCCACCCCTTCTGCTCCACATTGAATGGAATGTGGTTGCTCAGTGGCATATGGTTCGTGGCTCATCTAGTCTGCAGACCTCAAGATGGCTTTGTTCACAACCCCGGTGCCTTAGTGGGGAAAGGGCTGGCCTCAGCTGGCCCATTCTTCCTCTTCATGTAACTTCAGGACTTCTCCACTAGCAAGCTATTTTGCCATGGCTCCTCAGGGCTCCAAGAGTGTTCAAAGAGATCAGAAGGAGAAGGTAATCTTTTAAAGCTAGAGTGTGGAAACTGGCAGATTCAATTCCAACATAATTTATTTTTCAAGGAAGTCTAAGTCCCCCAAATTTAAGACAAGGAAACATAAATTCCACCTCTTGATATGAAAAGTGGCAATGAATTTGTGGACATTTTTGTTCTGCCACAATCTCACAGGTAGATTACTGTCATGTTTTATATTTTAAATTAAATGTTGCCTCCTCCTAAGCCTTCCCTAATCATCGTATTGAAATTGGGTGTCTTACCTTCTATATTTCTCTCAGAATATTGCTTGTTTATGAGCATTTGTGATTTATTTTTGAAATGTATTTCTTTAAAATTATTTTTCTTTTTCTCTGCCTCATCTAATATGAAGCAGTTAATAAAAAGACAGAGTATTAATCTATTTGTCTCTGTCTCTCTAGTGCCTAACATAGTACTGGTAATATATCAGGTATTCAATAGATATTTAATAGATAACTATTTATTATTTTATTGAAGTATTGTTGATTCACAATGTTGTGTTAGTTTCTGGTGTACAGCAAAATGATTCAGTTATATGTATATTCTTTTTTCATATTCTTTTTCATTATAGGTTATTACAAGATATTGAATATATTTCCCTGTGCTATACAATAGGACCTTGTTTATGTATTTTGTACATAGTAGTATGTATATGCTAATTCCAACCTCCTAATTTATCCCTCCCCATCACCTTTCTTCTTTGGTAACCATAAGTTTTTTCTTCTATGTCTGTGAGTTTGTTTTGTAAATAAGTCCATATGTATCCTATTTTAGATTCCACGTATAAGTGATATCATATGATATTTGTCTTTCTCTGTCTGACTTCACTTAGTATGATAATCTAGGTCCATCCATGTTGCTGCAAATGGCATTATTTCATTCTTTTTTATGGCTGAGTAGTATTTCATTGTATGCATATGTGTGTGTATGTGTATATATATATATATATATATATGTATGTATATATATACACACACACACCATATATCCTTTTTTCATTCATCTGGTGAAGGACATTTAGGTTACTTCCATGTCTTGGCTATTGTAAATAGTACTGCTGTGAACATTGGGGTGCATGCATCTTTTTGAATTATAGTTTTCTCCAGAGATATGCCCAGGAGTGGAATTGCGGGATCATATGGCAACTCTATTTTTAGTTTTTTAGGGAACATCCATATTGTTTTTTGGAGTGGCTACAGCAGTTTACATTCCCACCAGTATTGTAGGAAAGTTCCCTTTTCTCCACACCCTCTTCAGCATTTATTGTTTGTGGACTTTTTAATGATGGCCATTCTGACCAGTGCGAGGTGACACCTCATTGTAGCTTTGATTTGCATTTCTTTGATAGTTAGCGATGTTGAGCATCTTTTCATGTGCCTATTGGCACATATTCATTTATATGTCTTCTTTGGAGAAATATGTATTTAGGTCCTCTGCCAATATCTTGATTGGGTTGTTTGGTTTTTTTTTGCTATTGAGTAATATGAGCTGTTTGTATATTTTGGAAATTAAGGCCTTATCATTCGCATCATTTGCAAATATTTTCTCCCATTCCATAGGTTGTCATTTCATTTTTTATTTATGGTTTCCTTTGCTGTGCAAAAGCTTATAATTTTGATTAGGTCCCTTTTGTTTGTTTTTGCTTTTATTTCTATTGCTTTGGGAGACTGACCTAAGAAAATATTGGTACGATTTATGTCGGGGAATATTTTGCCTATGTTCTCTTCTAGGAGACTTAACACTGTTCTGTCTTTTATTTACGTCTTTAAGCCATTTTAAGTTTATTTTTGTGTATGGTGTGGGGATGTGTTCTAAATTCATCGATTTACATGGAGCTGTCCAGCTTTCCCAACACCACTGCTGAAGAGATTGTCTTTTCTCCATTGTATATTCTTGCCTCCTTTGTCCAAGATAAATTGACCAAAGGTGTGTTGGCTTATTTCTGGGCTCTTATTCTGTTCCATCGATCCATATGTCTGTTTTTGTGCCAATACCACACATTTTAATAACTGTAACTTTTTAGTATTATCTGAAGTGTGGGAGGGTTATACCTCCAGCTTCGTTCTTCTTCCTCAGGATTGCTTGGGCAATTCTGGGTCTTTTGTGATTCCATATAAATTTTAGGATTGTTTGTTCTAGTTCTGTGAAAAATGTCATGGATAATTTGATAAGGATTGCATTAATATCTGTAGATTGCTTTGGGTAGTATGGCCATTTTAACAATATAAATTTTTCCAATCCAGGAGCATGGGATATCTTTCCATTTCTTTGGATCATCTGCAGTTTCCTTTATCAATGTTTTATAATTGTCAGCATGTGAGTCTTTCACCTCCTTGGTCAGGTTTATTCCTAAGTATTTTAATTTTTTTGATGTGATTTTAAAAGAGAATTTTTTTTTTTACATTCCCTTTCTGATATTTCATTGTTAGGGTAAAGAAATACAACTGATTTCTGTATGTTAATCTTGTATCCTGCTACCTTGCTGAATTCATTTATTAGTTCTAGTAGATTTGTGTGGAATCTTTAGGGTTTTCTGTATATAATATCATGTCATGTGCATACAATGACAATTTTACCTCTTCCCTTCCAATTTGGACACCTTCTTTATTTCTTTTTCTTGTCTGATTGTGAGGCTAGGATTTCCAATACTATGTTGAATAGAAGTGGTGAGAGTGAGCATCCTTGTCTTGTTCCAGATTTTAGTGGGAAGGCTTTCAGGTTTTCACCATTGAGTATTATGTTAGCTGTGGGTTTGTCATAAATAGCTTTTATTATTTTGAGATATGTTCCGTCTATACCCACTTTGGTAAGATGTTTTTTTTCTTTATCATGAGTGGATGTTGAATTTTATTTAATGCTTTTTCTGCATCTATTTAGATGATCATGTAGTTTTTGTCCTTTCTTTTCTTGATGTGGTGTATCACATTGATTGATTTGTGTATGTTGAACCATCCTTGTGACCCTGGGATGAATCCAGCTTGATCGTGGTGTATGATTTTTTTTTATGTGTTGTTGGATTTGGTTTGCTAATATTTTGTTGAGAATATTTGAATCTATATTTGCATGTAATTTTCTTTTTGGGTGGTGTCTTTATCTGGTTTCTGTATCAGAGTGATGGTGGCTTCATTGAATTACTTTGGGAGTGTTCCCACCTGTTTGATCATTTGGAAAAGTTTGGGAAGGATTGGTATAAATTCTTCTTTGTATATTTGGTAGAATTCCCCAGTGAAGCCATCCAGTCCTGGACTTTTGTTTGCAGGTCGTTTTTGTTTTTTTACACGTTCTGTTTGACATCTGGTGATAGGTCTGTTCAAATTATGTTTCTTCCTGATTCAGTTTTGGTGGAATGTATGTTTCTAAAAACTTGTCCATTTCCTCTAGGATGTCCAATTTGTTGCCTTATAATTGTTCATAGTTACAGTTGTTTTTTTTTTTTTTTTTTTTGCATTTCTGCAGTATCTGTTGTTTTTCTCCTCTTTTATTTACTTTTTTTGTTTTTTGGGGTCCTCACTCTTTTCTTCTTGGTGATCCTGGCCAGAGGTGTATTGATTTTGCTTACCCTTTTAAAAAACCAGCTCTCAGTTTAATTGATTTTTTTTCTACTTTTTAAAATCTCTATATTATTTATTTCACCTTTGATCTTTATTATTTCATTCCTTCTGCTGACTTCAGTTTTGTTTGTTCTTCTTTTTCTAATTCTTTTAGGTAGTGGGTTAGGTTGTTTATTTGTGATTTTTCTTTCTTTTTTTTTTTTGAAGAGGGCCTGTATTGCTATGAAGTTCTCTCTTAGGACTGTTTTGTTGCATCCCATAGATTTTGTATGGTTGTGTTTTCATTGTTATTTGTCTCAAGGTATTTTTTAATTTCTTCTTTGATTTTATTGTTGACTCATTGTTTTTTTAGTAGCATGTTGTTTAGTCTCTGTGCAGTCTTTTTTTTTTTTTTCTCGTTTCTCTTTGTGTGGTTGACTTCTAGTTTTATGCCATTGTGGTCAGAAAAGATGCTTGAAATAATTTCTATTCTCTTAAATTTCTTGAGGTTTGTTTTGTGTCTAGCATGTGGTCTATCCTAGAGAATGTTCCATATGCACTTGAAAAGAATGTATATTCTGTTTTCTTTGAATGCAATGTCTTGAAAATATCAATTAAGTCTAATTGTTCTATTGTGTTATTTAAGATCTCTGTTGCCGTATTTATTTTCTGTCTAGAAGATCTGTCCATTATTGTCAGAGAGGTGTTAAAATCTCCTGCTATTATTGTATGCCCATCATTTTCTCCCTCTTTTTCTGTTAGTATTTGTTTTGTTTCACCTTGGGTGCATATATGTTAACAAGTGTAATATCCTCTTCTCGTATTGATCTTTTTATTATTATATAGTGGTCTCCTTTTTCTTTATTTATGGCCTTTGTTTTTTTTTACATTTATTTATTTATTTGGCTGTGTCAGGTCTTAGTCACGGCACGTGGGATTTTTGCGGGATGTGGGATCTTGCATTGTGGCTCACAAGCTCTTCGTTGCAGATTACGGGCTTCTCTAGTTGCAGCGCACGGGCTTCTCTCTAGTTGTGGCATGCGGACTCCACAGCACTCGAGCTCAGTAGTTGTGGCATGCGGGCTCCAGAATGCATGGGCTCAGTAGTTGCAGCTCATGGGCTCCCCAGTTGTGGCACATGGTCTATAGAGTGAGTGGGCTCAGTAGTTACGGTGCACAGGTTTAGTTGCCCCGTGGAATGTAGGATCTTAGTTTCCTGACCAGGGATTGAACATGCATCCCCTGCATTGGAAGGTGGATTCTTAACCACTGGACAACCAGGGAAGTCCCTATGGCCATTGTTTTAAAGTCTATTTTGTTTGATATGAGTCTTGCTACCCCTACTTTCTTGTCATTTCCATTTGCATGAAATATCTTTTTCCATCCCCTAACTTTCGATCTATGTGGGTCCTTTACCCTAAAGTGGGTCTTTTGTAGGGAACATATTATTTTTTAAGTATGTTAATCTATTACTCTATCTACTTGTTCTAGACTGATAGTCATATAGGCTGAAACACATTCTTAAAAAAAAAAATCTATATTTTCTTACACCCCTCCCCCACATTTTATGATTTATGAAATATCTTTTTCCATCCCCTAACTTTCGATCTATGTGGGTCCTTTACCCTAAAGTGGGTCTTTTGTAGGGAATATATTATTTTTTAAGTATGTTAATCTATTACTCTATCTACTTGTTTTAGACTGATAGTCATATAGGCTGAAACACATTCTTAAAAAAAAATCTATATTTTCTTACACCCCTCCCCCACATTTTACGATTTTCATGTCCTCTTTTATATCTTCATATTTATCCTTTTGCTGTTGATTGTAGTTATCATCACTTTTCCAATTATGATTTTCTCTCTCCTATAGATTCTTGCTTCTTTTCTATTTAGAGAAGACTTTTCAATATTTCTTTTAGGATTGGTTTAGTATTGCTCCATTCTTTTAATTTTTGCTTGTCTGAGAAATTCTTTATCTCTCCTCCTTTTCTAAATGATAATCTTGCTTTGTAGAGTATCCTAGGTTTCAGGTTTTTCACTTTCAGGACTTTGAATATATCTTGCCACTTCCTTCTGGCCTTTAACATTTCTGTAGAGAAATCAGCTGATAACCTTATGGGGGTTCCTTTGTAACTAATTCTTTGATTTTTTTTCTTGGTGCCTTTAGAATCCTCTCTTTATCTTTAACTTTTACCATTTTAATTATAATATGTCTTGGTGAAGGTCTGTTTGGGTTCATCTTGTTTGGGACCCTATATGCTAACTGTACCTGGATATCTGTTTACTTCTTTAGGTTTGGGAAGTTTTCAGCCATAATTTCTTCAAAAAAATTTTCAGTCCTCTTTTCTCTTTCTTCTTCTTCTGGGATCTCTGTTATGCTTAGGTTGCCTCGATTTATATGATCCCATAGGTCTCTCTTACTCCTTTCTTTCTTTCTTTTTTAAATTTGTCTTTTCATTTGTCTGCTGTTCTAATTGGGTGATTTCCATTATTCTATATTCCACATCACTTATTCCTTCTTCTGCATTATTTAACTTGTTATTTATTGCTTTTAGCTTGACTTTCATCTCGGCAAATTAGTTTTCTAATTTTAAGTGGCTCCTCTTTATATTTTCTTGTTCCTTGTTAAAGTGATCTGCATTTCTATTGCTAGCCTTTCGTACTTCCTTCAGTATTTTTATTACCTCCTTTTTGATCTCGGATTCTGGTAGACAGGAGAGGTCTGTTTCATTGTTTGTTCTTTCAGGGGAGTTTTCTTGTTCTTTAATTGGGGGTGGTTCCTCTGCTTCTTCATTTTACTTAAATTTCTCTGACTCTATGAATTTAGGAAAACTAGTTCTCTACTGTGATCTTGAAGGGCCCTTTTTATGTGAGAACATCCCTGTGTAGCCTGCATGAATCTAATATTTTTGGTGTGATGGTTATTCTTAGTATAGTAAATAACTTTTTTAGTAATACATGAAATTGATATTTTTTATTAAAATGTTTTTCATAAATGCAGATTAGTACATCTTTGAGAACAACTCCTGTGAAAAACTTTAGAATTCAGTTTGTCATAAATTCAGTGTAAGTCACTATGACTATTAAGGAGTTAGGGAGGGAGTGTCAGGAAACAAATGAACAACAAGATACATTAAAATAAACAGTTAAATAGAAAAATGATGTTCCAGCCATGCTGATCAGTTCACATTTGAAATATGTCCGGCTCTGAGAGTCATGTTTTTAGAAAGATATGGAATAAAGTGAGGATATGGAGTCAAGTGAAAATGTGACACGTGAAACACTTGAGGGAATGTGGAATGTTTAGCTTGTGAAAGCCTGAGGGACAAATATAATTGATATCTTCAAATGTTGAGCAGCTGTCACATGTAAGATATTTTTCTCTCCATTTTCCTCAGAAGTCTGATTAATAACATGTCATTTTATACTTAAAATGATACTTAAGCAACCCAGAATGATAACTCTAATTGGAATAAAAAAAGATTGAAAATGTTTCTGCAGTATTTCTTTAGGCTTCTATTGTTGCTTCTTCCTCTCACACCTGGGACTAGATTTAAAGCTTTCTTGTCTCCTTTGGTGTAATAATTACATCCACTTTTGGTCATAAAAAGTCAGTCAGTTAAATACTTTTTCTTTGTCATATTATTCATTTACTTATTAAGGTATTAACTATGTTTTAAGCATCTATACTGTGTAAAATCTAAGAACAGCTGTGAGGAAATCAGAGGAGACCCTCTTGAAATAGTTCCTTCTTGTCAGAGAATGTGCTGGGGTGCTAAGTCAACATGAATGAAAATAAAATTCAGCACATTAATTAAAAATCAGTATAAATGGTTAGGGTGGTAAAACTACTCTGCATGATAGTATAATGGTGGGTACTTGTCATTATACACTTGTCCAAACCCATACAGTGTATAACACCAAAAGTGAACCCCACTGTAAACTATGGAGTTTGGGTGGCTGTGATGTGTCAATGTAGGTTCATCAATTTTAACAAATGTACCATTGTGGTAGGGATGTGTATAATGGAGGAAACTGCATGTGTGGGAAAAGGGGGTTTATGGGAAATCTCTACATACCTTTCAATTTTGCTGTGAACTTAAAACTGCTCTAAAAAAAGTCTTTAAAAATCAGTATAATAAGTTATAAGTTCTCTAAATGGCTCATTTCCCAATATACTGAATTTACACACTGACCCAAAATTTATCTCTATAAACTATTTTTAAAATTTGTTACAATACATATTGATGTTCAAGAGTTTTGACAGATTTTGAACATTTTCACAAAATTTTGCCTGGCAATTTATTATTATTTTAAGCGTTTGTTAGTTATAATAGTATCTATACATTTTTAAGAATTCTTAAATTGATTTCTTTAAATTATTTTTCTGGTTCATGGTCTTTTTGGTATTTTTTAAATGTTTCCACAGATTATCAAAAAGAAAATTAATATCTGTAACCAAACAATGTATTGTGTGGCTAGGCAACTTGAATCCAAACTCATGTATATATGTATGTATATATTTATATTGAAGTATAATTGATTTACAATGTTGTGTTAATTACTGCTGTACAGCAAAGTGATTCAGTTACACATACATACACTCTTTTTATAATATTTTTTCCATTATGGTTTATCATAGGATATTCAACATCGTTCTCTGTGCCATATAGTAGGACCTTTACTTATACATTTTATATATAAAAGCTTACATCTGCTAACCCCAACCTCCCATTCCATTCTTCTCCCAACCCCCTCCTCCTTGGCAGCCACCAGTCTGTTCTCTATGTAAATGATTCTTTTTCTGTTTTATAGATAGGTTCAATTGTGTCATATTTTAGATTCCACATATATGTGATATATGGTATTTGTCTTTTTATTTGACTTACTTCACTTAGTATGATAATCTCTAGTTGCATCCATGTTGCTGCAAATGGCATTATTTCATTCTTTTTTATGGCTAAGTAATACAAGCTCATTTATTAATTTACCTATTTTATTTTTTCTAAAGGCAAAATTTAGCACAAATAATAAAATAATAAAATCCTCCCCTTTTCTCTGCAGAATTAATTTAATTCTTTCCGGAGCTTATTCCTAATTTAGCATGGGGAAATGTCTTTTTAACTTTGAAATTACCTCTTGTAAAGTCTTAGTGTTTGTGAGTGTCAGAGGTTAGAGGTAAGAAAGTGAGTTTAATCTTTTAGTCACTAGCGTATTTATAAGTTGTGACAATACTTGGGGGTAATTAAATTTAAAAAAATGAATCCTGGCTCAAAATTAACCTCTAACAGTGTTAGATTTTGCTCAGAAAATAAATCCAAACCATTAAACATTTTTCTGAAGTTTAAGTGTATACTTTTGAAAGAATCTGAGTACTTCATGTTTAAATGAGAGCAAATTTGTTGGCTAGCATTGTACTCTGAAATGTAGTGTCACTGCTGTCTTCATGTAAGAATGTTTAAGACATCTAGCTCCTCATGTTGCAGCCTCTCCTACCAGAAATTGGAGAGCACATTTGCACAGATGGCAGTTTATATAGCACTAGTTTGGTGTTCTCTGAGAAATTTTTAAGAAAATACAATTTGTTCACAATGACAGAACTAATAAATAAGTGCATTGTATAGCATGTGTAATAAAATGTGAACTGTATAAAAATATAAAGAATATATAGAGTGAAATGGAAACTGATTTCACAGCCCATGTTTTCTTTACTAAAAAACAGGGGAAGACCTATAGCCACTGTAAGGCAACGTTCTTATAACCCAATTTTATTTTATTTTATTTGAGTTCATGAGTTTTGCATATCACCTCATCCTGTGCTGTGTGAGTTCTATTTTTTCATACTTCTTAGTCTTATTACTAAGTCTGAGAAAGTTCATAATCTTAGCTTGTGTACTTGGTCAAATCCCAGCCTTTATATAAACAATCCACCGTCAATGAATTTCCAGAAAAACCTTTGCTTCTCTCCAATGATCATAGATTAGTTGAATATCAGAAAAATAACATAATCAAAAATAAACTGATTGCATTCTTTGATGCTAAATAATGTTGGCTTTTTCAACTTAAGCACTTTATTCATTAGTTTGATGAAGTGTCTGAGTCTCCTGACTCCCTTCCTCCACATTCAGTGGGTGTGGAAATGGGAAGGTGTGGTATGTCACCCAGCTTTCCCTCACCCACTAAAGTGGATTGTTTTAAAGTATACACAGACATAATAAAAGTTTACCCTTAAAAAAGCATGCCTCTCTAAGAAATACTTTTTTAAAAATTACATAAAATTACATAACATAAAATTACATAACCTGAATCCATTATTATACCTAAAAAAGGAAAATACTTCCTAATATCATCTAATATCCCTTCATGATTATGTCTCCATTTCTCTCTTAAATGTCTTTTTTGATAATTGGTTCTTTCATATCAACATCAAAAAGAACTTCCTCTTTTATTCACTCTGTATATCTCCTGGTCTCTTTTCATCCGTAAAATCTCTTCATTTTTTGTCTTGCCTTTTATTTCTTATTTCTTTTGCCTTAAATAATTTTCTACATTTTGGGTTTAATTATCTGTATCACTATGATATCATTTAACATAATTCTGTATTCCCTATATTTTACATAAATTGATTAGATCAAAGGGTTTGATTAGACTCAATTTTAGTTTTTTTTTTTTGTCAAGAATGTCTTATGAGGTTCAGAGTATATGGTCAACTCTCATTTTTTGATCTTTCTGCTATAAAATTCTTCATTAATTTTTTATTTAATGTTTTAGCAGGCTTTTAACATCATTGGCAAGACCCACTACTTCATTAAGGGATGCAAAATTGTGTTGTTTCAATGTTACCATTTTTTTCTGGATATATTAGGTGTGATTCTTCCATAAAAAAATTTACTCATCAGCTATTTGATTACCTTAAATACATTGGTACACGAAAGGAAGAGTAAATGCTTGATTCTTTTCTGTTATGTGTTTATAAGTTTCCAGAACAATGACTTAATGCCCTAGCAACCTTGAGAGGAGTGATGAATGAAATTTTTTAAATTATTATGAACTCATGGATTTTTAACATGTTTGAAGGGTTCATTGCGTTCATTATAGTTCTTGATGTTTAAATCAAGCTGTCTTCAACTGGTAGAAACACTTTATTTGACACCCATGACCTTCCAACAGGACTCAAATAGTTTCTTTGTGCTGCTTTTGGTATGAGAAATAGTTCCAGCTTACATTGTATAGTTCTTATCACAGAGCAGAATCTACCGTTTCTGCAAGAGGTCTTGGTTTACTTTACTATGTAGTGCTATTTAGATGCCACAGTCTTTGTTCTTTATATCTGGTTTGGCCAGTTTGGCCATTGCTTCTAGGCCTTTTCAGCTTAACAGCCAGAAAATACATATTTTAAGAGAGAAAATAAACACCCCAAGAGTTTATATTCTGGTTGCAATTAAAATTTGAAAATATGAAGTTTTTACTAAAATTCTTTATCTTTAAATTTTTTAATCTTTCTTCTCAAAATTGTATTTTCCAAAGATATTAATACAGTTACTTAGTTTCTACTTATCATCTGTGTATTTATCTAACATATCTGTCTACATGCAAATCTTCAAAGTAATAATGCCAATATTTTTATTATGAACATGGTCACTAAATACTGTTTGAGATTTCTTTTCAGTTCTTTTTAATTCTGATATATCCCAGTAGGGATGACCTTAAGATTACTGTGTTATAAGGTCATTAAAAAAATATTGCATGGTTAAGCCATCAAATTGATATATAATTTAGTTTAGTTTTATTTTGCTTTCCACTTAAAGAGGTTATTTTATTAATTTATATTTAATTTTATAATTATGCAAAATAGTTAGAAGGCTCTAAATTCCAATCTGTAAAACAAGATATATTCAGAGAAGTATACATTCAATTTCTTCCTCCTTATGTCTTTCTTCTTCCACTCTGTATGTGATAATTTTCATTAGTTTTTTGTTTCTACTTACATTTTTAAAATATAAGCATCTGTGTGTGTATATATATATATGTATAGATGCATATATATCTAACTTCTTTTATATATATCTTTTACCCCATTCATAAATAAAAGGTAGTATAGTGATCACTTTGTTTTGCAAAAATGATGAAAAGATTTTTAGAGATTAATCTGTAATCATGTATAAAGATTTTCCTCATTCTTTTTAGAGATATATAGTACTCCCTTCCATGGATGTATCATAGTTTATTCAACAAGTCCCTTATACATGGACATTTTAATTACTTCCATTTTTTTTTTGTTTTGACAAATAAGACAACAGTAAATCACCTTGTGCATATGACGTTTTAGTATTTCTAGGGTATCTTTGGAAGAGATTCCTAAAGAAGGGATTTCTGTATAAAGAGACAAATCAGTAACTATATTTTTAGATATTACCAAATTCCTTTTTATATATGTTGTGCAACTGTGTATTTCTACCAGCAGTATAGGAGTGTATGTTCCTCTATAACATCATCAATAGAAAGTATCGCTAACATTTTAATATTGTACTTTTCTTAAAGGGAACATTCATTTTCATTATATCTAGAGTTGAAAAGGAATCCTCTCATTAGACAAAATACATATCAGGGCACTTTTCCTGGAACAACTTTAAATAAGCCTGTCGAATTTAGATGTTCAATAGGTATAGGACTTTTGACAATAATACGTAATTTTGAAAGGGGCTTATCTAATTACTTTTCAGAAGGTCTTAAAATTTAAAGGAAATTTTTAGGAATGGATGCATCCACATGACAGCCTTGATCTAGCATGAACTCCATATCCGTTACTATACTCTAAGGTCGTTGGGTATTTTAGGTTAACTACCTAGTTACATCTGTTTAAAGAGGTAATCAGGGAATGGCTTTTTCCAACGAGTGAGCATGTACAAGAGGCCTACAGAATTGTCATATTGTTTTTTAGAATATTATCTTTGGACACTACTGGTGCCCTCATCACTGTAAGGTACACATGTTATGCTTTACTCATCTCTATCACGACCTGTTCCCTAGGAAGCATCACAGAACAAAAAGTCACTGGAGAGTTAAAGGGTGTAGATGAGGGCAGTTCACCACCACAATGCACCTGTCAGAAGTCCAGCTGGCTCACATATAACTGAACATAAGACTGATTGGCTCTGTGCCCAGAGAAACCAGTGTATCCTGAAGGGTACCATATTGACAATTATGGATATGCAAAATTGTTCACACTTTCAAGGTTAAGAGCAACTTATTTTGAGCTCATATCTTTATGCAATTCATTCAATGGCATATGGGGTCATTTTGGAGCCTAGTCTGTAGAGGCAAGAATTGCTGCTGCAACTCACTTGTTCTCAATTATGGTTGCTGTTCAAATAGTTTAAAAATAATCCTTAGTGGTTTTTGACCAGCCTTTTAAATGATTACTCAGGGAAAATTGAGAAATAATTAACATCTAAGTAATAAAGTATAAATGTATTGATCAAAGCTTGGGTTTGACAATGATGGATGATTTCTGCTGAAAACAAAGTGTCTATTTGATAATGATGAGTCATCAAATAGCATAATAGCATGAGACTAAATAATTAAAATTGTCCTCCTGTAAATCTTGTAAGGGGGTTCCCAACAAAGTAATTAGCTATTTTCTGGACTTCTTATTAAAGATAAACTACCATATGTACTATGGTGTTTTGTAATTTTTTACAGTCACTCTAGACAGAATCTTTATTCTGTATCTTTATGATACAGTCTTATGTCTTATTCATTTGAGGATCACATAATCAGTTCCTTTTTTTGTAACAGAACATAATTTCCTTTTATATTATCTTTTGTCTCAGAAACTTCTTGCGCTTTGAGACATTGTCAAGTAGATTTATTGAGTGCATAAATTATTTTTTGAAAGAAAACATATTATTAGAAATATTTAGGTCATATTATGTCAGTAAAATCATATTTATTCTATGTCTATACAAGCAAATGTATTTTCAACCATTTCTCAGATAACATAGGGGGAAATATTTCTTGAATTAATTGTTGGAATTATGCCTAACTTCTCCATATCGGTTGTCAACTTAGGTAATATTATGTTGATAATAACATTATGGGATAAATGAGTTTGAATGAAATTTTTAAATGTCTTAATTTTCTTCTTCAATATCTTGTCATTATTGAAGGGTATTCTGTTCTTTATGAGCAACAATAATATCTAAGATGAGTCATATTCTTTTGATTTATGTCGCTTCTTATAATAAGACCTTAACCCATAAATTTTCTTCAGTTCATTTGAGTTTTTATGAATCTTTATTAGGTAAAACTCTATTCCTACTTCTGTTTATCTATGGATTCCCTATTCCCTAAATTTGCCTTACCATCATCTCTATATGTCGAATTTACGCGTTTTGTTCATTTGCTACTGGTTGTGAAGCTGCTACCTGCTATTGATTTCAGACGAATCCTTGATTATTCACTAAATCTTGTGGAACACCTACGTCTGGTAAACACTTAGAAAAAGTATGTGCAAACTCCAAAATGAAGATACTTTCAAATAACCAACAAAATACAAAAAGAAAGCGCATTATTGTGAGTATATATTAAAATATCTAAGTATTTCTATTTTTATTCTTCTTAAGCTGGTAGAACCATATTTAACCAAACTTATTTTAATTTTAGCTTGAGCATAGGTATTCAGTTTAGGAGAATTAATCTGCTTGTTTCTATTCGAGCATCAGTTGTTTCTCACTACCTAAAATTTGACTGATTTTTCTTTACTTTATTCTTTTCTTTATTCGATTCTTGTTGTCTTTTAAAAATGCATTTCTCTAAACCAGACTTCTCAGTTTGGTTAAAATGAGTTAATCCATTTCATTTTCTTTTCATTTTACTTTTTGTCAACATTTAGATACTTTTAAGCTAACTTTAGTAATTTTTCATTGCTTTTAAGAGTTTAAAAATTTTCTTTTATAAATGAGGTGTGTATCGTGAACCCAATTACATATTTCTGCTTTTTACTTCCCATGTTTTTAACTAACCATAAATGGGTCAAACATACTAATTTACTACACTAATTTATAAAGTATTGTTGACAGAGTGAGAAGCTCTATTTAAAATGTATCTCAGGTAAAATATTGAGATGAGGTGTGTAAAATATTCATATGAGGGAGTTCATACATTATCTTTAATTTTTTGAACTAAAAATATATACATATATGACACTATTTTTTTTAAGTCAGTTAATGTGATAAATTGAAGGACTACCCTAAACTGTTCACCCCTACATGAATCCACATACTTATCATTGCCTTAATTGTGGGCTGTTTTATTTCCTCACTCTTTGACTTTTCACTTTAGCCAGTTGTATGAGCCAGAAATGACATTGTGGTGGTGTGAAGCCTAGGGCTAAAGAGGCCTCATGTGTTTCTTCTTTTTCTCTTGTGTCTTTCCCATTGACATGAAAACAACATACCCTGGCTAGCCTATTGGCACAAGGTAGACCCACATTATGATGAATGAGCATGGGACCTTGATATTCCCTTGTCCTACCATGTACCACATCATACAGAAGTCACCAGACTAAAAGACTATTGGATTGGACTTAAGGCATTCTAAAGCATCAGCTTGGGCCTGAAACCCTGAAGGATTTCAAGACTTTTTGAGCCAATGGCTATCATATGGTGCTGTGTTGCTTTAGATAGAATACATGTATCTCTGAACCAGGGGGTGGTAGAAGTACCCACTTGGGGAATTTCTTCTTCCTATTTTCACAATTGTAGTCTCTGCTGGACTAGAGGTCCAGGTTTCTGTGGAGGAATAATTCTAATAATGGACAGAAGAAAGATTCCACTAAAACAAAAGCTAAGGCTGCCACTTGATCATTTGAGTTCTTCATTCCAGTAGACCAATAGACAAAGAAGGGGGCCACTAAAATGTTCAGTCTCATTAATACTGATCATCAAGAGATGGTAGTTCTTACTACAGGATGAGATCAGAGAAATACTTTGTCTAGGACTTGAAATGTACTCTGAATCCATTTATTTTTTCCATGATCATAACCATGATTGGGCAATTGCACCAACCATGCCTAGAAACGGCATGATAGTCAGAGGTTCAGATCCCTTTGGGAACATAGATTTGGGATACTTCACATGGTAAGAAATACAGATCAGCAAATATTCCTATCAAAAATGAAGAGCATCAAAATATTTGACAGAGGAGAAAAGTGATGAATATTAATTATTTCCTCAGCGTTAACTACTACACCTAGCTTGACACACCAACTCTCTTGTCTTTTCTTCAGATATTGTTGTGACTGCTCACTACCTTCAAGAAACATTCACAGTTTTTATGGTTATAAAGTGACATAGATCTGAGCTGTGAATGGGTCAACAACAGACACAGCCAATGTCCCATCCCCTCTCGTTTCCCATTGCTGTGCATGTAGCCCAGACCTCTGAGTGCCAGAACTTGGATCTGTATGTCTGAAGGCTCTCTGCCCCCTCAGATCTTCTCTCCCTGTGAACACTGCACAACAGAAGTGTCAGCAATGTAAAGTCCCTTCCAGAAGGGCCGTCAGTCAAGGATGAACAGCACAAAAACACCCCAGATCTTTTGCCTCTAAGTGGCATTACAATGAGCCATGTATATTACACTGGCTTCCAAACTGCCCCAGTAGGAATAAACTCAGATTTCCTTCAGTAGTAACTTACTTGAAAATATGCCTTTATCTGGCAGCCTTCCATCTTTTCTGACTCCTGCTTCCATATTTTGTTTCCTGGGATCATCTACCAAATAAAACCACTACTACTCAAAACCTCACACTTGTTAGGATGGATGTTATTTTAAAAAAAAAAGTATTGGCAAAGATGTGGAGTAAAGGTAATCCTTGTGCACTGTTGGTTGGAATGTAAATTGATGCAAGAACTAAACAGTATGGTGACTCTTCAAAAAATTAAAAGTAATACTATCATATAATCTAGCAGTTCCATTTATGGTATAAATACAAAGAAAATAAAATTAGGATCTCAAAGAGATATCTGCACTCCCATGTTCGTCGCAGCATTATTCACAATAGCCAAAGACATGGATGTAACCTAAATCTCCATTGACCAATAAATGGGTAAAAAAATTATGGTATATACAATTAAATATTATTCAACCTTAAAAAAAAAAGGTGGAAACTCTGCCATTTGCAACAACATAGATGAGTCTGGAGGACATTATGCTATGTGAATAAGCCAGACACAGAAGGGCAAATACTGCATGATACCACTTGTATGAGAAATCTAAAATATTCAAATTCATAGAGGCAGAATGTGGAATGGTGGTTTCCAGGGACTGGAGGGAGAGGGAAGTAAGGAGGTATTAGATAAATGGTACAAAGTTTCAGTTGCCCAAGATAACTAGGTCCTAGAAATCTACTGTACAGCATAGTGTCTGTAGTTAACAATATGGTATTGTATACTTAAAATATTGTTAGGAAGGTGAATCTTACGTTAAGTGTTTTTATGAGAAAACTAATAATAAATAGACAAGGCAGGAGGAAACTTTTGGAGGTAATGGATATGTTTATGGCATACATTGTGGTGATGGTTTCATGGGTGTATACTTATCTCCAAACTCATCAATTGTAGACATTAAGTACCACAGCTTATCATATGTCAATCATACATCATAGAATGGTTTAAAAAAGAAACTTTACTCTTAAAAATACTCTCCAGTTTAAAACAAAGTAAAACAAAGGAAAAACCTATGCTACTTTGTACATCACTTTAACACAGATGTGTGTGTATAATTTCATATTATGTTCCTTCAAAAACTGTAAAATAGATACTCTAATATTTACTGGACAGATAAAGAACCTCTAAGTTACAAACTTAACTACATCATGCAGTGTGATAAGTTATTAAGAGCTATAGTTAAAAATAAGTTTCTCTGTTTCTTGCTATAGATTCTGTGAATTGTGTTTTTCCTCTTTGTCAATTCATCTGCTAATAAAAAAGCTCAGTGCTCACCCAAGAATATTCACTTTGAACTCTTGAGAGATAGTGTGTGCCATATGTATCATAAACATTTCCAATCATACCAAAGCTGTTCTGAGTAGAGAAGAAATTTCACTTGTATTATTTGAGAACGAAATCATTTCTGTGTTTAACAGAGGTATAGGTTGAGATTTCTATGGACCTTAGTACATGAAGGAATAAAGTTATTACGATACTCAAATTAGTATCTTGAACAGAGACTCCAACAGGGGTAAAACAATCAAGAAAAATTATAATTATGTCTTATATTTACAAAGAACATTGTATACTAGTAGGTATTTCCACTCAGTATCTCGAGACTCAACAGTAACTCTTTATGGCCATCTTTTATAATAAGGAATTCAGACTCTGAACTGTTTAAGTGGATTGTTCACTATTAAATGCATTTATATTAAATGCATTAAGTTCTAAGGTCAAAACTACTAATTAAGTTATAATTAAAACAACACTATATGTAAATAAAGCATGAATTAGAGGTGATCTTATGCCTTCATATTGAACTCCCACCTCTCCACCTACTCTTTTCCTCTATTAGAAAGTCTCTTGAAAAAGATCAAATAGGTTAGCATAGAAAAATTTTAAAAGCTTGTTTGGGGGCTTCCCTGGTGGCGCAGTGGTTGAGAATCCGCCTACCGATGCAGGGGACATGGGTTCATGCCCCGGTCCGGGAAGATCCCACGTGCCGCGGAGCGGCTGGGCCCGTGAGCCATGGCCGCTGAGCCTGCGCGTCCGGAGCCTGTGCTCCGCAACGGGAGAGGTCACAACAGTGAGAGGCCCGCGTACAGCAAAAAAAAAGAAAAAAAGATTGTTTGGGGTATTGAATTAACACTAATACTACTCCCATTTATATTGCAAACACTTCTTTACATGGGAGTAGATACAGAAAAGTAAGAATTATCCTGTATTCTCATAATCAGTTTCCAAAAGAGAATGAAAGGGGAATCTCATGCCAGCTGCTATGAGTGAAACATATCTACAAAAGAAAAAATTAGTAAATTTCAACTCAGTAGAATGTAACAGTTCTACTGTTTACTAGTAATTGACCACTTATCCTAATAACCCATACAATGAACTATTATTAATTTTTAACTTTTTTCTGATTGAATTCATCATATTGACTGACATTTAGCATCACTTTCTGAAAAGCCAATGCAACTTATGTAAAAGATTAATAAAAATATTTTATCAATAAGCAATTTAATTTTTAAAATCACAAGTGATAATTAGGTAACTGAATTAGATAACTAAAATAAACTAAGTACAGTGTCAAATTTAAAGCAGGAAAAAAATCAGTATATATGGCATCAGAAATTGTAGATAATTCTGTCTGTTATGCATTTTTTTGTCTCTGAAATAATCTTCAATATCCATGAATTATCTATTAAAATTATAAAGTAAATTACAATAAAATTAAACATTTTAATCCAGTATTTTATCAAATGAATTCCATTTGTTTCAATTATGAAATTTTTAAAAAATCCTTTTTTTAAAAGCTGGGACTATTAGAATATTTAGTTTACTCTTTTTTTTTTTTTTTTTTTTTTTTTTTGCGGTGGGCGGCCCTCTCACTTTTGTGGCCTCTCCCATTGCGGGGCACAGGCTCCGGACGCGCAGGCTCAGCGGCCATGGCTCACGGGCCTAGCCGCTCTACGGCATGTGGGATCCTCCCGGACCGGGGCACAAACCCGTGTCCCCTGTATCGGCAGACGGACCCCCAACCACTGCGCCACCAGGGAAGCCCTTAATTTACTCTTGATTCATACTTGAAATGATGCTATATCAGTTATAAACTAATTTAATTACAAAATAACTATTAACTTCAGAAAATAGATCACTTACCTCTTCCGTAATTTTAGCTTTGAAATTCAACATGAAAATGTTGCATTATTTAACTTTTCTAATTAACAGAAGGAAAATTGTATAAATAATTTAAGAATTTGTGGATTTGCAATAATTTTCCATTTAAGAGATTTTTTGTATATGTATATTTTAAATTAAAATACCATTTGCAACTGTTATTTTTCTTTTAATAAATGACATTATCCTTCTTACACATGTGCACAACTAAATAGCATATTTGTGCAGTTCAGTAGGTAACATTGTGCCTCCACAATGTTCTTGCCTACATTTCTATATCCTAACGTATTTATATCCATAACAATGAATTTTCTAGACTTGAAACTGCAATCAGTAGACCTTCTCTTTGATTAAGCTTTTCTAATAATGGGTTAAAAAAAAATTAAGTTAGATAATAGTACCTAGAAATAGTGTTTGAGTGAAATACTATGTATCTGTTGAGTGTAGTTTCCATAAACTTTATTTTGTTTTCATAAAAAATAGGCTTCCACATCAGAACTAAGTTTGAATTTTATCCTTGCTGCTTGCTCAGTAGCAGTTTGGAGCTAGCTCCTTAAAACTCTTTTAGCCTCACTCTTCTTTTGGAAGGTAAACGATCATAACATCTAATTCATAGGGCTTTTTTTTTAATAATTAAACAAAATAAATTGTGAAAAGCACCTTCACTGTGTTGAGCTGAAAAAAATGTTTATTCTGCATCTTATTTCATAGGGTTTAAAGAGATATTAATAATTGGTTTGACTTTTACATATTTCTTTTATTTCTCTCTCTTTAAACTTACCTAAAAAGAGAAAATTTAGACATTTTGAAGATGGATATGGTAAATAAGGTATATTGAACAAATATTATATCAGAACTACAGAAAATCTGTTGAAACAGAACAAATCATAGGAAGTTCTAACAGAAGTGGGAGAGGTTAAAATATGAAAATGGCTTATGTAATTTGTAGATTTTTGAATGAGTAATAAAAAATTTCTAAAGTTTGAAGTTGGCATCATGGAAATAATTATGCCTCTTGTCTCTTAGAGTCAAAATACAGCCTAGGAAACAGATCAGTTTAAAATTTCAGTATTCTAACTAAAATCCACAGAAGAAATTACTCTCACTGATCAGTACAAAGATACACTTGGTTTCTCCTGAATGACTTAAAATTTTCACCTGATCAACACCATGACTAACCCAAAATCTAGAAAGAGATAGGGGCCTATAGGAAGAAAGAAGACCCTAGC
The DNA here is from genome assembly GCF_002837175.3 of Physeter macrocephalus. NCBI lineage: Eukaryota > Metazoa > Chordata > Mammalia > Artiodactyla > Physeteridae > Physeter > Physeter macrocephalus. The sequence continues at coordinate 138,726,651 of NC_041220.1, read as the reverse complement.
ATTTGTTTGCCTAGGACAGAAGCTACAGACCACAATGTAAACTAGTAAAAAGAATAAACTAGACTGTCTTATCTCCATTGGATATTCTTGCCTCCTTTGTTGAAGATTAATTGACCAAATGTGTGTGGGTTTATTTCTGGGCTCTCTATTCTGTTCCAGTGATCCATATGTCTGTCTTTGTACCAATACCATGCTGTTTTGATTACTTTAGCTTTGAAGTATTGTCTGAAGTCTGGGAGGGTTATGACTCCTGCTTTGTTCTTTTTCCTCAGGATTGCTTGGGCAATTCTGGGTCTTTTGTGATTCTATATAAATATTAGGATTGTTGTAGTTCTGTGAAAAATGTCATGGGTAATTTGATAAAGATCACATTAAATCTGTAGATTGCTTTGGGTAGTAAGGCCATTTTAACAATATTAATTCTTCCAATCCAAGAGTATCTTGGGTATCTTTCCATTTCTTTGAATCATCGTCAATTTTGTTTATCAGTGTTTTGTAGTTCTCAGCATATAAGCCTTTCACCTCCTTCATCAGATTTATTCCTAAGTATTTTAATTTTTTGATGCTATTTTAAAAGGGATTTTATTATTTTACTTTCCCTTTATGATATTTCATTGTTAGTGTAAAAAATGCAATTGATTTCTGTATGTTAATCTTGTATCCTTCTACCTTGCTGAATTTGTTCATCAGTTCTAGTAGTTTTTGTGTGGAGTCTTACAATGGAGAAAAGACAGTCTCTTCAGCAAGTAGCGTTGGGAAAGCTGGACAGCTGTATGTAAATCAATGAAGTTAGAACCCTCACACCATACACAAAAATATACTCAAGATAGCTTAAAGACTTAAACATAAGACATGACACCATAAAACTCCTGAAAGAGAACAGAGGCAAAACATTCTCTGACATAAATTGTAGAAATGTTTTCTTAGGTCAGTCTCCCAAGACAATAGAAATTAAAGCAAAAATAAACAAATGGGACCTAATCAAACTTATAAGCTTTTTGCACAGCAAACGAAAGCATAAAAAAAAAAAAAAGAAAGAAAAGACAAGCTACAGACTGGGAGAAAACATTTGCAAATGATGTGAACAACAAGGGCTTAATTTCCAAAATATACAAACAGCTCATACAACTCAATAACACAAATACAAACAACCTAATCAAGGTACAGGCAGAAGACCTAAATACACCTTTCTCCAAAAAGGACATACAGATGAACATGTGCCATTAAGCACATGAAAAGATGCTCAACATTGCTAGTTATTAGAGAAATGGAAATCAAAACTACAGTGAGGTATCACCTCACACCAGTCAGAATGGCCATCATTAAAAAGTTTATGAATAACAAATGCTAGAGAGGGAGTGCAGAAAAGGGAACCTTCCCACACTGTTGGTGGGAATGCAAACAGGTACAGCCACTATGGAAAACATTATGGAAGTTCTTTAAAAAACTAAAAATGGAGTTGCCATATGATCCAGCAATCCCACTTCCAGACATATATCTGGAGAAAACTCTAATTTGAAAAGGTACATGCAGCCCAATGTTCATAGCAGAACTATGTACAGTAGCCAAGACATGGAAACAACTTAAATGTCCATGGACAGATGAATGGGTAAAGAAGCTGGTGTATATATGCACAATGGAATACTACTCAGCTGTAAAAAAGAATGAAATAATGCCATTTGCAGCAACATGGATGGACCTAGAGATGATCATACTAAGTGAAGTAAGTCAGACTAAGACAAATACCATATGAAATCACTTTTATGTGGAATCTAAAATATGACACAAATGAACTTATTTACGAAACATAAACAGACTCACAACAAAGAAAACAAACTTATGGTTACCAAAGGGGAAAGGGGATGGGGGAGAGATAAATTAGGAGTTTGGGACTAACAAACTACTATATATAAAATAGATAAACAGCAAGGTCCTACTGTATAGCATAGGGAACTATAGTCAGTGTCCTCTAATAAGACATAATGTAAAATAATATAAAAAATAATATATATATGTATAACTGAATCATTTTGCTGTACACCAGAAACTAACATAACATTGTAAATCAACTATACTTCAATAAAACAAAAAAACAACAAAAAAACAACAACAACAAAAAGCCAACACTCCCTAGAAAAGGAAAAAAAATCAAAAAAGGAGAATAAACCAGATATTTTTAGTGAATTGATTAAATTTGACTGCGACCTGGTGTGAGAGTGTAGCTGTTAACGATTGTAAATGTGCTAAGAAGTTAAAGTCCTCTTTCAAGCTTTTTCTCCAGGAACATCCATCAGGAGTCCCCAGCGAATATCAGGAAGAATTCTGATAAATCCCAGTTGTGGGTCTAGCTGGGTGAGAAGCACAGTGGTCACTGCTAAAAATCACCCAGACTTATATTCTCTATAATGTTTACATATGTGTCTGTTCTTGGTATATATTGATTGATTTTGTCCTTATTTGGGGGACAGTTTTCCTACTTTTTGTGGCTAGCCTTGGAACATTTGATTCAATGCCAGGAACTGAGAATTTTACCTTGTTGCATGCTGGATATTTTTGTACTTGTATAAATATTCTTATGCTTTCTTTCTTGAGCATATAGAAGTTACTTGGTAAAAGCTTGATCCTTTCATGTCTTACTTTTAAGATTTAGTGGGCAGGTCCAGAGCAGTGCTCAATCTTGGATTAGCTATTTTCCCACTGTTGAGGCAAGGTGGTCTGTAATCTCTGCACGTTTCCCCTTAAATCCTTGGGTTTCCCGATTTTATTGCTGGAATAGGAATTATTACCAGTGTTGTGTATGTGTCCCAGGCACTGTTGACCCCAGTCTTTTATGTGGTTCTTCCCTTGGCTTCCTTTTGTTGTTTCCAAATAGCCTTGTTCAGCTGAATACTCTCGGGCAACCTCTGCAGATCCTTATGGTCCTCTCTGTGTACAAGTCTCTCCTCTATCATTTTTGTCCTGCAAACTCGTCTTCTTGTTCCCTCCCAACTCTCAGCTCCATCTCAACTCAAGAAGTTGGTCACTTTTCTTTGGTTTGTCTTCCCTGTGCAACAGACTTGAAACTCTCTCAATGCAATAAACTTGGCTATTTGTAGGGATCACCTCATTTGTTTCCCATTTCTCAGGGATCATTATCCTTTGTTGTCTGATTTCCAGGATCTTGAAAAGCATAGTTTCATTATTTTGTTCATCTTTTTGGGTGTTATTTTCAGGTGGGAGGGTCAGTCCAGATCCTGTTAATCCATCTTGGTCAGAAGCAGATAGCTCCATCATTATTATTATTATTCTCTTGGAATGAAATAATCTTCAGAGGAACCAGTACATAAAATAGCAGAATTTGAGAAGCTTATACATGAAAAGATATAGAGATATTTACACATAAAGTGGTTAACCCAGTATACTTATGACAATCCAGATCGGTAACATAAGGCACAAAATTACAATGTAGAAGAATGAAAGAACAATACCAAAAAAAAATTATGCAGATCCTAGGCTATTCTGAGGCAGCTTTGACCAGACAGAGCCCTCTCTATACTTTATAATCCCAGGACTTGTGACATAAAATAAATAGGGCCACAAACGGTGCAATGAGGTACTGCTATGGTTCGGTTCTTTCTTTTTGTACTCATCTTGACTATCTTGTAACCTCCTGACCTAGACAAGCTTATGCTTTTTCCATTTCTCCCACATAAGTAAAGTAATGTGACTGTATCCCTAATTTTTGTTGATCATCATCTAGACGTGACTCCTTGGATTCCTGAAAGTTGGCATGTCAGAGTTTTCCTGGGACCACAATTTACCTATATATTAGGATAGTGAAGTTATTCCTTGAAAATACAGCTTGTTTCTACCATTTGGGGGTCTCAGTTGATAGACTGTCTTGCACTCCTGGAATCTCTATGCCTTTATATGATTTTTCTGTGTTCTTGTATATGCTACACTTAAGTAAGCAGGTTTAATTTCAAGACTGGCCTATCCAAGTTTGTCCCACCTCCAGCAATTAATCCTTCCATTTCTTACTAAATTTTGAATTGAATATATTGAGGACAGTTGCTTTTTACAGTGAATTTGCCGTACTTATACATGCATGTGCATATGTGTATGTGTGTGTTTCAAGTTACAGACATTTAAATAAGCTTACCAATGTGTATTATTGTGAGTGACAGAAACTGAAAGATACAACTACTGTTTCTGTATGTTGTCATGCAAATTTACACAGCCAAAATTGAAGATATCTTCAGATTTATTACCACTATTTAGCAGACCTTCTTAAGGTTATATTTGCTGTGCCCTTTAAAATAAAGTATTTAGAGTTATTTATATTCCTAGTCTCAGTTTACCTTGTTTATAAGCTCAACATTACTGCATTAGTTTTATTTATAATAGCAATAAACCATCAACCAAGCATTGCGTGAGATGAACTTAGTTTCATACAAGGATAACAAATACCTGCCTTACTGCAACTTATAGTCTACTGCCATTGATCACTTCAGTTACTCCCAGAGTTATATAACTCCCATAGCAATAGCTTTATTTAGCATATCCAATTTTTTACCCACATTATTCCATAGTCCCATATTTTAGGAACGTGTGTTCTATTTACTAGTCTACATCTCCTTTTTATATTCACATTCAGTTACACACAAACACACACAAGGAATATAAATTTAAGGCAAAATATTATATCATTCAGCATGTTTTTCTAGTTCACCCAGATCCAACAATCAGTCTCTTGGCATCTGCATATAACCACTTTATGCTTATTATCTTATTTTATTCAACAGTAATTACTTAGAGTACTTTATTCTTCTCCAATTCCTACTCTATACCCATATCTCTATACCCATCTCTTTGTGTGTCAGTTTTCTTAAAGAGACCTTAAGAAACTTTGGAGAGAACTAGAGAAAACATATATTGATTCCTTAATATGTGTTGGTATTTTACATACATTATTAAGAAAAATCTGCTAACTTTCCTATGACTTAAAAGTGTTTTGTACAATTTTACTATTGATAAAACTTCAGTTCAGAAAGATTGCTTTCAAAGTTGAAATATGTAGCATAGTAAGGATTTAGTTCCAGTTATTTCTGAATCAAATATATGTCTGTTGGTCCTCATAATGTCAGCCATGTTTTGTTTATTACAGCACCTCCATACATGTATTTTATTGAATATCCTCTCCATGTTTTCTCCCTTATCACTTCATTCAGTTTTTTTGTTTGTTTGTTTGTTTGTTTGCGGTACGCGGGCCTCTCACTGT
>NC_041220.1:138687842-138721286 GCF_002837175.3 Physeter macrocephalus | reverse complement strand
CTCCGCGGCATGCGGGATCTTCCCGGACCGGGACACGAACCCGTGTCCCCTGCATCGGCAGGCGGACTCTCAACCACTGCGCCTCCAGGGAAGCCCCTTCGTTCAGTTTTTAATCTTTGTGTTCATTTCCGGTCCAATCACATTGTTTAGTTCTTTGCTCAAAATCACTTAGAATGTTTGGCACACGTATGGTGGGGGTTAAATGTTTATCTATGGTCATTTATTTTAGAAATGCATGCTTATTATTTTCTTTTAATAACTGAAATGAATTCAAGCTTTGCGATTGCCAGGCTAACGAATAAGCAGCCATATGGAATCCTAGCAAAAGGAACTGCCTGAAATAGAGGAAAAGAAGGAATCTATATATTTTTTAATCCATAGGACATGTTGGAGTTACTATTTTTAGTAAATAGCCCCCCTCTCAGTTGTCCAAGTTCTGAGAAGAGTGATAACGAGAAACAAAAATATTCCATTATAACTTCTAAAGTATAGGTTGGGAGACATAGATTATATATAAAACCAATAATAAGCTTCTTAATATCAAACATCAAAATTAATAGTGACCCAGTCACAGTAGCACGGAGGAGACCTATCCCTAAAGAAGCAATAGAGAATGGATTATCTCTGTAGACTTGCTTACTATCAAGATGAAGGGCAGAGATGAGCAAAGCTTGCCTGGTTAATTATTTCCAAATTTGCCAGTCTTGTAAATTACTCCACCTCCTGTGGGCTGAGTGAATAAAGAGGTAGAAAGAAGCTAGGAATTAAGGTAATTGAAAACACTTCTCATAGAGTAAAACACCACACAGAGAACTTTTCTCTAAAGCACTTTATAAGCTTAGTTAATATTTATGATCGTTGACTGAAACAAAAACATACGGAAACAAGTTCATTCTGTATTTAAGAGTGATGATCATTAACCACATTTTACTGAAGCAAAGACTTCCATTTCCAAAGATTCTAATACTCATCAGGGATACATATATAAAATGTGAAATTTTAGAGGATAGAACTATTTGATATTCCTAAATATGCTTCCACATTAATGTCAAATAGACGAGTTGAAAGATAGGGAAACCATTCTCAGTGCATCTGCCAAGCAATTTCAGGCAATTTGACTGATTTTTTTTTTTTTTAGGTAGTAAGTTCTGAAAACAGAAACTGTTGAAAGCTATCTAACCTGAATTTATTCCACAAAATTTTATTCCCTTCTAAACTGTGCCTCTGATTTATTCTCTGTCACTGCTGTATCTACACTAATGCACCATTATGCATAGTGGATGTTTCGGATGTATAACCATCACTCTTCCTGAAGCCAGAACTTTATGATAACGTCAGGCATTGTCTGGCATAATGTATTTAGCTAGTCGATTTTACCTCCGTAGTTTCTGATTAATCTGGAGTGATTACTTAAGTATTTACTCTTCTATGTTTAAAATTTGCTAGAACAAAGAGATTATGCATGCAGGAAGTGTGCAGGGGGGTTGAAGATAACAAATGATACATTGAGCACAGCCTAATGTGGCTTTACTGGAGTAGAAACAGTGGTAATAAATCACCTGCCAGTGTTGATAATAAAATACTGCATTGGCCTCCATCAGCCACAAGAGAAAGGTTAAATGTTATTTCTCACAATAACCATGTGGTCTTCATAGCTGACACCTCAAATATTAAGTCCCATCATTATTTTCTATAGAAAACATTTGGTCTTTATTCCTAATGGAGCATTTTTGTAAAGAACTACTTTGCAAATATCTAATATCCTTGAAATACCTTCATTCATTTTATGGTTATTTTACTCTATAAAAGTATCTCTTCTCTTTAGTATAAAACTACTTTTATGTAATGGGTAGCTTTGGGAGGTTGAAATTCATTCTGGTCAACTGTAAGTGACCTTCTAATGATTGGATTCATGTGAACTCAGTGTTGGTGTAGGTTGCAAATTGAAATATTATCCCTGAATAAGCTCAGTGATTTATTTTCTAGTTTATTTATTAAATCTCAATTTTTGTCCATATCACATTCTAAATTACTCTTATTTCAACACCAACCTCATCTCTTGACCTGTCTATACAACAATTATTTCCTTAATATGCTTTCTGTAATGAATTAATTTTTATAGAGTGGGTTTGAAATGAATGTTGGTCTGAAAGGTAAGGCATGAAATGTATTTTAGGAGCTGTACACATGAGCCTTATATTTATCAAGGTATTGATATATACACACACACACACACACACACACACACAGAAGCTTATATCAGTGAAGATATTGACGTACGTAAATACAGCTAAATGATAGCAAATACTTCCAGCTGTGGACACAAATGAAATCACACTATTCATGACCCCAGCTACACTGGCACCGCCTCTACTACCTATTGCTTATTGCTCACTCTTATTTCTGAAAGACATCAAATTGGAAATCTGTTTGTACTTACAAAATAGTTTTTCAGCTATAATGGCCTTAAGGCTTCCTTCCTGTGCTTCTTCTATTCGAGAGACTGTTTTAAAGGAAAGCTCCTTTCAGTGCTCATCCAGAGAACAGCAAGGTTCATTGAAATCGTTTTATCTCCTAACATTCCCCAAACAACCAACCTTCAAAGTGTCAGTGCAGTCATGTATAATGTGCAGAAGTAGAGAATTCCTTCCTGCATAACTCATTGCAGAGAATTGTTAACTGGACATAGCAGCATTGCATGTGACCAGTTACACACTTACTCATAGCCCTTCACCAAAACTAGCAATGATTTTCTTAATAACCCAAGACCTTCCTCTGAAAAGGCACATTTCTTCAATAAAACCATCTTCTATTCATATGTGCTTTTAAACCTTTACACATAGTGTTTTTGAACTTGGAGCTACAGAGTTGCTCAGGCAACCTAACTTAAGAACACAATCTTTGCTTTCCACTACAGGATTGTGAACAACTTAAGAGCAAGTGCTGTTATCTTTCTTTCTCACAGCTGTATCCCCAGAACAATTCCTGGCATATAACAGGTTATATTACCAGGGTTGTTCCTGGCAAAAGTCTTTGCTTCTGTTTGTTTCCTGGACTCAAAATGGGAAATATCAAATCTATCTTAATCCTGCTGTATCTCCAGCACAGTCCTGGCATTGACTATTTTTAAAACTGAATACATGAATAAATGAAGGACAATTGGATGGTTTTTCCAAGGCGGGTCAGTCTGTATAAGAGGATATTCTAATATTCTATATCATATAAAACTGAAAATTATATATATATATATTTGAAAGTCAGACTTTTCAAGTTTTTCCTTTGACCATCAAGTTTTGAAATATATGAGGTAAATTATCTTTTGTCAAGAGCAAAACACTTTGACATAAATAATGGAAAACAACATTTTTTCAGGATATGGAAACTAGGACTCATTTCTTTCTATCTTTTTAAATTGAAATATAGTTCATGAACAATATTATGTTAGTTTCAGGTGCATGGCATAGTGATCTGACATTTGCATACATTATGAGATGATCACCACAATAAGTCTAGTAACCATCTGTCCCCACAAAAATGTATTACAATATTATTGATTAGCTATGCTAAAGATTTTTTCACCATGGCTTATTTATTTTATAACTGAAGGGTTGTACCTCTTAATCCTCTTCATCTCTTTCATCCCCCCATATCCCCTCCCTCTGGAAACCACCCATTTGTTCTCCGTATCTGATTCTGTTTTCTTTTTGTTTTATCTTTTGGTTCTTTTTTTTACTTTCCACATATAAATGAAATCATACAGTATTTGTCTCTCTCTGACTTACTTCACTTAGCTTAATATCCTCTAGATTCATGCATGTTATGACAAATAGCAAGATTTCCCTTTTTGTGACTAATATTCCACTGTGTGTATATGTACGTATGTATATTATATGTATATGGTACATCTTCTTTATCCATTCATCTATCAGTGGACACATAGGTCACTTCTGTATCTTAGCTATTGTAAATAATGCTGCAATGAACATGGGGTGAATATATCTCTTTGAATTTGTGTTTTTGTTTTCTTCAGGTAAATACTCAGAAGTGAAATTGCTGGATCACATAGCAGTTCTATTTTTAATTTTTTGAAGAAGCTCCATATTGTTTTCCATAGTGGGTGCATTAATTTACAGTCCCACCAACAGTGCACTAGGGTTCCTTTTTCTCCACATCCTTGCCAATATTAGTTGGTTCTTGACTTTTTGATGATAGCCATTCTGACAGGTATGAGGTCATCTCTCATTGTGGTTTTCATTTGCATTTCCCTGATGATTAATGATGTAGGTCATCTTTTCGTGTGTCTGTTGGCCATCTGTGTGCCTTCTTTGGAAAAATGTCTATTCAGTTCCTCTGCCCATTTTTTAATGGAGTTGCTTGGTTGTTTTTGATATTGAGGTGTATGAATTTTGTGTGTATTTTGGATATTAACCCCTTGTCAAACACATTATTTGCAAATATCTTCTCTCATTCAGTAGACTGCCTTTTTTTAAATTGATAGTTTCCTTCATTGTTAATAATCTTTTTAGTTGGACGTAATCACATTTGTTTATTTTTGGTTTTGGTTCTCTTGCCTGAGGAGACAGATCCAAAAAAATGTTGCTAAGACAGATGTCAGAGAAGGTACTGCCTATGTTTTCTTCTAGGAGTTTTATGATTTCAGGTCTTACATTTAAGCCTTTAATCCATTTTTGGGTTTACTTTTTTACAGTGTGGGAAAGTAGTCCAGTTTGATTCTTTTGCATGTAGCTGTCCAGTTTACCAAACACCATTTATTGAAGAGGCTGTCTTTTCCCCATTGTATAATCTTGCCTCCTTTGTTATAGATTAATTGACCATATAAGCGTGGGTTTATTTCTGGGCTCTCTGCTTTGTTCCATTGATCTTTGTGTCTGTTTTTGTGCCAGTACCATACTGTTTTGATCATTGTGGCTTTGTAGCATATTTTGAAATAAGGAGTGTGAAACCTCCAGCTTTGTTCTTTTTTCTCAAGATTGCTTTGACTATTTGATGTCTTTTGTGGTTTCATGTAGATTTTTAGAAGTATTTGCTTTAGTTCTGTGAAAAATGCCATTTGTGCTTTGATAGGGATTACACTGAATCTGTACATTGCCTGGGATAGTATGGTCATTTTAACAATACATTTTAACAATACAATTCTTCCAATCTAAGGGCATGGTATATTTTTCCATTTGTTTGTGTCTTCAATTTATTTCATCCATGTCTTATTGTTTTCAGAGTACAGGCCTTCATGTCTTTGGTTAGATTTATTCCTAGGCATTTATTCTTTTTGATACAAGTGTAAGTGAGATTGTTTTCTTAATTTTTCTTTCTGATAGTTTGTAATTAGTGTATAGAAATGCAACAGATTTCTGTATGTTAATTTTGTATCCTCCAACTTTAATGAATTCATTTATTTGTTTAATAGAATCCTTAGAACGTTTTATATACAACATCATGTCGTTTGTGAACAATGGCAGTTTTTACTTCTTTTCCAATTTAGGTTCCATTTATTTCTTTCTCTTGTCTGATTGCTGTGGCTAGGACTTCTAATACTATGTTAAATAAAAATGGTGAGAATGGGCATCCTTATTGTTTCTGATCTTAAAGGAAATGCTTTTAGCTTTTCATTGTTTACTGTGATATAGGCTGTGGGTTAGAACTCATTTCTATAAAGAGAGTGTTGCCCTTACCTCTTTTAGTGGGGGTGGGGTCTTTGCAGCAGTCCTTGTTAGAGCAAAATGTAAACGGTGGAAAAGATAATTCTCTAATTCTTATCTTGTGTTTTCATTGAGTTATCTTATCGTTGATGCCTATAACTAATTATTTATCAGGAATCATAGATCCTTCTTTAATATCCCTGTTGTATATGTTCCTCTGTCACAATCTTCTTATTCTAGTAATCACATATTTTGATAATTTGGGAAGGCGGGGTGCATGCACTACCAGCATAGAATTCCAAATGTTGTGTGTTTAAGTTTGGACATATTTTAGAAGGAGAGAGTCTGTATATTGGTTTCATCTTCTTAATAGTGTTTGGACCCAAATAGATAGACAGTTCACTATATTCCTCATGTTCATAATATACCACCTTATCCTCAGAATAGTCTTAAACCAACACTTTTTACATCTAACACTCTTATTCTAAAATAATAATTTTCATTCAAATCACTTAGCATAATTATTAAATTTCTCCATAGCTAGGAATTTCTCTTTACAGCCTGACATAACCCTAACAACACAAAAAATATCATCATTTTCAATCTTGTTTTCATATGTTGTTATAGTCTGAAAAGCCAAATTCTTTCATTTATAAATATTCACAATACATTATTTTATCTTTGTGGACTTGTATGTTCAGTTCTTTCTCCAGGTTTAGGGAGTTTTCAGATATTATTTCTTTAAATAACATCTCTTCCCCCTTCTTCTTCTTTTCTCCTTCTGACATAACCATTATTATGCTGGGTCTCCTAATGGAGCCTGATAGCTCTCACACGGTTTCTTGGCTTTTTAAAAATCTTAGTTCTGTCTCCTCTTCCAACTGAATTATTCTAGATTTCTATCTTTCAGATTGTGTATTCTCTCTTCTAGCTAATCTTTCTATTTCTAGTGCTTTCTAACGCATTCTTCATTTCGTTTATTGAGTTTTTCAGCTCCAGAATTTCTGTTGATTCTTTTCAATAATTTCAGTCTCTTTGGTAAAGCACTCCTTCTGTTCATTAATTTTATTCCCCAGTTCGTTGAATTGTCTTTCTGAATTTTCTTGTAACTCACTGAATTTATTCATAACAGCTATTTTTAATTCTCTATCAGGTAGATCACACTCTTCTGTGAGTTTGAGTTTACTTGCTGGAGAATTGTCATTTTATTTTTGTAATACCGTATTACCACAATTTTTCATGTTGTTTGATGATATGTGCCTATGCTGGCACATTTGAAGTAGTGAACATCTTTCTTCTTTAGGTAAAGCTTTGTTTACTTTGATTCTAACAATCCAACAGTTTGGCAATTAGAAGCCTTTCTGTTGTTTCCCAGCAGGTGACACTATAGCACACATTTTTTTTTTTTTTCCATAGATCCTTGTGGCTGTATTTGGAAGCTTTCAAAAGAAAAAGAAAGAAAAAAAAAAGGCTGGGAACAAAGTGGGGTGAAGTTATATGCTTGGACCTTAGGGCTTTGGGTGTATGACAAGCCTGTAGGGGAGATCCTCAAGTGAGGGAATCCCAGAGGTTCTGGATGGTCCTCTTGCTAAATTCTGGGGCAGATAGCAGGTAACAGTGTTCTTTTTTGTCTGCTTCCTTCCCTTTCCTTTCCCTCCCCCCAGTTACAGATGTCTCTCCTCTGAGGTCTGGGTACTGCTGAATTGCAACAGGACCCTTCAGCTGCAGTTCACAGAGCCAGATAGACTTCCACTCGCCACTTTTTACCTTAGATCCCCTCTGCCAGAGGTGGTGCCAGTGCTGCGGTCACCAGTGCTGTTGCCATTGCTGGACCTTGAGTGAAGGCACTGCTGCCACTGCTCCCCTGGTTCTGCAACCTCCACAATGTCCAATCCCCCCACCATTAGCTATACAGATATATGTATATCTACAGTGTTCTGGTGTGCTGTGCAGAGGAACCGTTGCCTTACGGATGTCCTACTAGTTGTAAATGGAAGGGGAGAGGCAAAGGAAATGATGCTGACCCCATATTGTTTTGAATAATAGAATAGAGATATTTACTCCAACTCCTTCAGTTGCCTTAATCCTTAAAAGTCATATTAAGTCTCTCCTCATTAGTGATGCACATCAATCTGATTTTATCTTTTACTAAAATTCTAGACACACCATGTTTTGTCTTGGGGAGGAAATAAAACCATATTTGATTACTTAATGAATCTTAATAAAGTTTCTATAAAGAGAGTAGAGTGAATATAGAAGCAAGAAAAATATCAATAGAATAATAGAAGAAAAATTACCAGAAATGCATAAAAATCGGGATTTTCCAAATGGAAAAGCCCTACTAAATGTGAAATAGCATGGAAAAATAAAAGACAAAAAATTACACACATCCTTATGAAATTTAATTGTTTTACTCTATATTTCTCTCTTTAAAAAGTATTATAAAATAAAAAATGATCAAAATGGAAGGAAAATTGCCTCCTGAGGAAAAAAATGTAGATTATTTATAAATTAATGGAAATTGAATATCCTACAGATATCTTAACATTAATAGCAAAGGAGAAAACACATTTAGTCAAAGCTTTCAAAATTTGGGGACAGGGGATTATTTTGAAATCCGAATCTTATTTCCAGGTAAATGATATCTACTGTGAGGATAAAATAAAGAAATTTTCAATTATAGAAAGACTCACAAATTTATCTCTCAAGAACCTTTACTGAATAACTCCAACAGCAGCAACAGCAGCAGCAGAAGTAAAAAAGGTATTTCTTAATTGGTGCTTAACAGGTGATGATTATAGTATGTTATTTAAAATGTTACTAGATAAAATGTCTCTATAGCTTTCTCCTTTGTTTTAAGTAAAATCCTGGTAACCATGATTTTTCTTTTAAAAATAAATAGAATAACTTTATATGTTCTAGAAAACCATAAAATGTGGGAAATAGGGCACTGAATACGTGTTATTTATGGATACATGAATGTAACAAAATGGTATCATACCATTTTATATAGAAAATTATGCATTTTGCTTTCTTTTCACAAGAGATTACATTTTTAGCAAACATCTCCTATAAGTAAACATAGATCTATACTATTTCTTTTTTTAACACATCCATCAAAATACATATTTATCTATAGATAGATACGTAGGACTTTTGGGGTGAGAATATTTAAGTTCTACTCTCAGTAAATTTCAGTTATACAATACATTATTATCAACTGTAGTCACCATGTTTTCATTTGATCCTCAGATCTTTTTTTATCTTACAGCTGAAAGTTTGTACCCTTTATTATACTCTCCTTATTTCCCCATCCCAGGCAGGTAACTACTTTTCTACTTTCTGTTTCTATGAGTGTGACTTTTATCGATTGATTGATTCCAGATATAAATAGTATCATGCAATATTTGTCTTTCTCTGTCTGGGTTATTTCACATAGCATAATGCCCTCAAAGTCCATCCAATTTCTTATAAATGGCAGGATTTCCTTCTTTCTCATGGCTGAATAATATTTCAGTATATTTACATACACATTTTCTTTATTCATCCACTGACAAACAGTTAAATTGTTTCCATATTTTCGGTATTGTGAATACTACTGCAGTGGAACATGTGAGTGCAGATAAAGCTTCAACATCCTGTTTTCTTTTCCTTTGGGTATGTACCCAAAAATGAGATAGCTGGATCATATGGTAGTTCTACTTTTAATGTTTTGAGGGACCTCCATATTGTTTCCCATAGAAGCTGCATCCAATTTACATTCTCATCAATAGTGCACAGAGGTTCCCTTTTCTCTATATCCTCACCAACAGTTGTTGTCTCTTGATATTCTAAAAGGTGTGAGGTGATATCTCATTGTGTGTTTTTTTAAAGAATAAATTTGTTTATTTATTTATGTATTTTTGGCTGCATTGGGTCTTTGATGCTGCGCACGGGCTTCCTCTAGTTGCGGCGAGCAGGAGCTACTCTTCGTTGTGGTGCGTGGGCTTCTCATTGTGGTGGCTTCTCTTGTTGTGGAGCACGGGCTCTAGGTGCATGGGCTTCAGTAGTTGTGGCACATTGGCTCAGTAGTTGTGGCTTGCAGGCTCTAGAGCGCAGGCTCAGTAATTGTGGCACACGGGCTTAGTTGCTCCACGGCATGTGGGATCTTCCCGGACCAGGGCTCAAACGTGTGTCCCCTGCATTGGCAGGTGGATTATTAACCACTGTGCCACCAGGGAAGTCCTCTCATTGTGGTTTTGATTTGCATTTCCCTGGTTATTAGTGATGTTGAGCATCTTTTCATGTGTCTGTTGACCATCTCTGTCTTCTTTGGAAAAAATGTCTGTCTAGATCCTCTGCCCATTTTTTACTCAAATTATTTTGTTCTTTTGCTATTGAGTTGCTTAAGTTTTTTAATGTATTTTTATATATTTTAATTAGTCCCTTTTTGAATATATGACTTGAAAGTATTTTCTCCCATTCACAGGGTTGCCTTTTCATTTTGCTTATGGTTCTTTTGATGTACAGAAGCTCTTTAGTCTGACATAGTCCCGCTTGTTTATTTTTGTTTTTGTTGACTTTGCTTTGGGAGTCAGATCCAAAAATTCCATACCAAGCAGCTTACCACCTATGTTTTCTTCTAGGAGCTTTATGGTTTCAGGTTTTAAATTTAAGTCTTTAATATTTTGTAGTTGATTTCTGTTTATGGTGGGTGTCAGGGCTCCAGTTTTATGCTTTTTCATGTAGCTGCCCAATTTTTCCCAACACCATTTATTGAAGAGTCTATCCTTTCCCTATTGTATATTCTTGGCTCCTTTGTAATAAATTAATTGTCCATATATGATGCCTGGGATTATTTCTGACTGTATATTCTGTTCCCTTAATCTATATATCTATTTTATGTCAATACCATTCTGTTTTGATTATATAACTTTGTATTATATTTTGAAATCAGGACGTGTGATGCCACCAGCTTTGTTTTTCTCTCTCAAGGTTGCTTGGGCTATTTGGAGTCTTTAGTACTTCCATACAAATTTTAGGATTTTTTATTTTCTTTCTGTGAAAAATTGGAGTTTTGATAGGGGTTGCATTGAATCTGTATATTGCTTTGGGTAATATGGATATTTTAACAATATTAACTCTTCCAATCCATGAGCATGTAATATCTTCCATTTATTTGTGTCTTCCTCAGTATCTTTTATTAAAGGGTGGGTGTGTGTGTGTGTGTGTGTGTGTGTGTGTGTGTGTGTGTGCATGCATGCTTATGTTTCTTTTTGAAACAGAGAGTTAGAGAACCCTCATGATAAAGTAGGATATGTGAGAAGGATTTTGAAAACCCTATGGAAATAGCATAGTGTGTAACATATCTCATCTCCATAAGGAACAACTATTTGGGGTGTTTATTGTTACTGTTTTTGTATTAGTAAGACCTGATATTAATCATTGTTTTATGATTATATAAAAATATTAATATTGGTGGCATCTTTGTACAGGATACATATGGAAATATATATGGAAATAAATATATTTACGGAAATTCTTTGTACTTATTTGCAACCTTTTTTGTAAGTCTAAAACTTTCAAAATGTAAAGTTAAAAACTAACTATAGGGCTTCCCTGGTGGCGCACTGGTTGAGAGTCCGCCTGCCGATGCAGGGGACATGGGTTCATGCCCCGGTCTGGGAGGATCCCACATGCCGCGGAGCAGCGGGCCCGTGAGCCATGGCCGTTGAGCCTGCGTGTCTGGAGCCTGTGCTCCGCAACGGGAGAGGCCACAACAGTGAGAGGCCCGCGTACCACACACACACACACGCACACAAAAAAAACTAACTATAGTATATGTACATACGTACGTAATATATCCCTTATTTACCTTATCTTCAATAACATTCTGTATAATTCTAAAATATTCACAAACTTAACTCTAATTATTTATGTATCATTCAATGGCAGGAAACTGGGTGCATTAAAAGGAAGTAATTGCAAAGAGTTTAGTGATGAATGTTAACTAGACTTATTGTGGTGATCATTTTGCAATATATACAAATATCAAATCATTGTATTGTACACCTGAAACTAATGTAACGTTTTATGTCAAATTATTCCTCAATAAAAGCAAGGAGGAAAGCAAGAAAGGAAAGAAAGGAGAAAAGGAAAAGGAAAGAGTTTGGGGAAAAGTTTATTGCAAAAGTATGGACAGTTTTTTTTCCCAAACCATCAAGGGTTGTTGAATTACCGCAGCAAAGCTACCAATAGTGTCCAATGACCTTAACAACCTAGGCCAGAAAGAGCAAGATTGGGTAAAGCAGTATCCAAAATGTGATCTTCAGTGTAGCCATATACATACTACCAACCTAAAGCCTGGTGGGGTGGAAGCTGGGGAGGGGGTGGATGCACTGTCAGTTTTCGGTCCATAGTGTCCTGGCAATGCATCTTATTTGTCAAACCAAATGAGAAGTCAGAGGATGAGATAAGACAGTTTATGGGCAGATAAATATCTGCCTCCTGGGTAGAGAGCAGGGTGGAGAAAGATGCAAAGTGGTTGGAAAGGGACAAGAGAAGAGTGTTCAGCATGCCTGGAAGAATCTGAAAGCACTCTGTCTTTCTTTGTCTACAGTATTTGTAATCACAGATTTAAAATGAACTAAGTTTTATATAACATCAAGGAATCCAGTATTAAGTGTTAAGAAATAAAATAACAACCATCTCTCTGCATCTTAATGTGTTGACGATATCTTCTTTTAAAAAAAATTTTATTGGAGTATAGTTGCTTTACAGTGTTTAGTTTCTACTCTATAGCTTCTTTTGGTTTCCATTTAAATCCATGGCATTTGCAATGTGTTTGCATTAATAGAACATAATTGCAGACTTTTCATGAAATGGTTTTTCTTTGGAAAAACTGTGCAGTAATCTTGGGTGCATGACTTATTGTTGTTCCTGAAAACAATTTGGGAATTCCTAAAAGACCATATTCTCAATCAGAATCAACAGCATCAAGTGAATTTACTCATGATTTTCCTTGCTGTCTACTTTTAAGTGCCACATTTCACTTAGCAAAAACAATAATATTTTTAAAATAGTAAAGAAAACTCAAATATTTTAATATCATTTCCTTCTTTTATATTTTCAGCTATCAATTAATTTTATATAACCTGAAACATAGGTGTTCTTTGGTTTATGAAAAAGAAATATTTCTGCTGTATAAATTTTCTTTTTAAAATCTGCATTGTATTTTAAAGACACTGGACCAGCTACAAATGGAAAAGACAGTATGGCCAATTATTTAATGGAATGAAAAATTATTTTCAGTTTTCTATCCACATTTCTTCCTCTAGTTATATATAACTGTATTATATGTAGTAATAGCTTATATATACACAGACATTTCTAAATTATTTTTTGCTGGTTAATATTATTTGTCAACTTGGCTGGGCCGTGAAGTACTCAGATATCTGTTGAAATGGTTTTCTGGGTGTTTCTATGAGGATGTTTTTGGTTGAGGTTAACATTTAAATTGGTAGATTGAGTAAAGCAGATTGTCCTCCCTAATGTGGGTGAGCCTCATCCAATCACTTGAAGCCCAGAATAGAGCAAAAAGACTGAACTCATCCGAATAGAATTCTTCCTGCCCAGCTACCTGTAAGCTACATCATTGGCTTTTTTGCTGCCTTCCCACTGAAACTGAAACATCAGCTCTTCCTGGGTCTTGAGCCTACCAGTCTTTGGACTGGAACTACACCATTGACTCTCCTAGGTCTCAGTTGGCTGGTTCACCCTGCAGATCTTGGGACTTGTCAGCTTCTATAAAATGTCAGCCAATTCTTTATTTTATATATATATATATATGGGGGGGCAGAGAGGGACAGAGAGAGAGAGAAACCAGAACCAATAGGATGTACAAGCATAGATTTGTTTCTGTGGAGAACCCTGACTAATACACACTGCATTTTATAATATGACCAGCCTGTAACTTAATGATCTATAAGGAATTATGCAGGGAGTCATAGGTATTGGAAGACTGGCTCAAGAAAGAAGTGAGGGAAATATTATTTGATCTTTGATTTCAGGTAATCTGCATGAATTCTGGAAGTTTGAGATATCAGCCATGGCTTATTGTGGAGGAGCAGGAAAAACATATGCTCTGGCTAGAATTTGAAAAGTTGATATAAGAGTTTACATCTCAATTCTAAAAGCAAGCTCACAAGGTTAATTGATGAGTTTACTTCTAGAACATCCAATCATAAGCTTCACATCAATGGTTTCACAATATGAAAAACTAAGGATCTATTTAACATCAATTTTGGCCAAACTTTGGAAGGAATTGAAAGGGATTTACAAAGAAAGAAAATTTGGGTCAATTGTTATATCCATTGCAGGAAGGGGTCTCCAATGTGTCTGAAATAGTTCAGTATCATATGGAATAAGTTGGTGTGCTTATGCCTAGAAATGTACATCAACAGTATTTTATAATACCAAGCCCAGGGAGAATGGCAGCAGTGAATGATGTGTCCCAAAAAGGATTCCAACAGGACCCTGTATGGAATAATTTGCTCTTGGGACTGTAGAAGGCTGATGCAGGGGCAAGGAGCAAGGCAGAGTTGTGACCTTCAAGAGAAGCACTAGGGACATGAGGGAACAGTAACTATTCATATTCTGAAGGGGTAAAAGAGTAAGAAATGAGAGTGAACTAGGGGGTGCAAGGAAGTGGTGAGAGCTGGGGTCCTGCTTAGCAGAAATGATCTTTCCTCAAACTTAAACTGAGGGCAGTGAAGGGAGGAGGCCGATTTTTCTAGCTTGGGATGTTGTACTAACTTGGTTTTTTTATTCCCTGGGCTTTGTGTGACTCAGTGAGATTTCTATACACAGAAATACCAAGAAGGGTATTTTCCCCCCTTTTTTTGAGTCATGAAGCTTAAAAAACTGTACGTTTTTTATTCATTATATTTATATGTAGGAAACTCAGGTAGCTACACAGTGGATTATAATACTGAGTTTCATGATTCTCCAAAGTGAGGAGATGGTGTCATACCTTCTCCAGTATGTATAAGGGAATAGTTATGATCCTGACAAAATGTTTCAAGCCCTAGTGGTCACCCATGCACTTTCTGGTTCACTTTATTTCTTATTTGCTGCTTCTGGCTTTGCTACTTGCCATCAATGTGTTGGTATCCTGTTCTTCAATAAATAATCCGTATACCTAGATTAGATAGAACTTAGTCTTTCCTGTTTGCTGGTTTTAGTAATTGAAGCTTTGTAAATTGATTTTTCCAGAAA
This sequence comes from Physeter macrocephalus, assembly GCF_002837175.3. Lineage (NCBI taxonomy): Eukaryota > Metazoa > Chordata > Mammalia > Artiodactyla > Physeteridae > Physeter > Physeter macrocephalus. Next base: position 138,706,374 of record NC_041220.1, on the reverse strand, counting down.
GTTTTGCTTTCTAACTTGATTGTGTTTTTAGGTTGATAATAATATCTTTATCATACTGGTTTTCCTTGGAATTCTGCAAGTACAAGAGATATCTTTTAACTTTTACTTGAGTCACTTTGCTTGCAGTCTTGGGTGAAAAATTTTTAATAAATTATTTCTTATAATACAGATATAAGACTGTCATTATGCTTACTGTGCAGTATTATATAATTTTATTTCTCTTTCCAACTCATCTTACTAATTCAGATTTTTTTAAAACAATTCTCTGCCTGCTATGACATAAATCCTCCCTAAGTGCTGTGCAAAATGTGGCTTGTTGGTGCAGTTGGAGGGAGAGGCAGATAGTTGTCATAAACAACAAGAACAACAAAAACACTTAGGAAATGACATACAATTGCTTATTTTTAATTTAGCCTCCAGCATCTTCTGCTTATAAATAAAACATCAATACCAAAACATGTAAGAGGATATAATCTCACATTTTTTAAAAAGAATAAATTTAAATTAGATAATTATTCTATATCTTCCTCTTAATTCTCTGTGACTTGATGAAAACTTTGTCATCGACTGGTGATTTTTCAAGATTATATTGGGAACCACTGGCTTAAAGAGTAACATTGACACTCAGAATCGTGACATTCTTGCAGACATTGAAAATAAAATACATTTGTGTTGTTCCGAGCATTAACCACCCACCTCAAGACTAATCTGCTAAATTTAGAGAGAAATGGCTCAGTGGACTTTTATGGAGCCAATTTACTGTCAAACCTAGTCTATCGCTTTAGTGCATGTCATGATTCTATATACTATACATACATACGGCAGTATAAGATTGCTATCTGTAGCTTGTTCAATAGAATGAGAATATAAGGTTGCTAGGAAGATATTTTCAGAGTTGTTATATTTTAGAATAAGGATATGCTTAAACATGCATTAATTTTTTTAATATTTAAGATTCAGAAAAAATAAATTGTACCTTAAATTGTATTAAGCTTTTTTCTGTGATCATGCAGTTATAATATGTCACATAGTTATGTTCACTAAATAATATCTCATACTCTCTTTTCTGAACCTGTGTTTTTTAACTAATTTATTAGCAAGATTCCATCATCGCTAATCAAATGTAAATTCAATACATCTTGTTCATTGCATAGGTTTCATTAAGAGTACACTGTTCAAATTAGATTAATCTGAAAAATTATTATTTCAAACAGCATGCCATGAAAGGAATCAGTCTCCATAAATATCTCTTTGAGCTATATATTCTCATTGACCAAAGGAACTTCTTAATTTTAGCAAATTAAGTTCTTAGTTTAATACCCTTCATAAATTAAGTAATAAATTGCTTTTACAATGCATTGGGTTACAAGTCTTGGTTCTACTCAAGAGGATTTTAATTGTTGCAAGTTAGAAGTGCTAGGAGTATTGTGAGTCAATGAAATCTATACATGTGATTATAATAATGTAATTTCTTCTAAGAGCCAGATGACTCCTTATATAAAATAATGAGCAATTACTGCTTGCTAATAGTCACTTGTTACGTATTATTACTAGAATGACTGCAATCAAAGTGGAATATGTAAAATATTTCCAGCCTTCAAAAGTATCAATTTAGAGCAACGTATAATCTTTCTACTACACAAATGCACCCCTGAAATTTCAAAAAAAAAAAAAATTGGTATATGCTTGCTGTCAGGAGCAACATAGTTACTAGGTTAATGCGTATTGTTGAAGTAGATGCTGGATATGCCTCTCAGATTCCTCCAGCTTCCAGGAGTTTTGATTGCTGAAGGTTCAAAACTGAGGCCATCTCCAGAAATCGCCTTTCCCCAATATTATATCCCTGTCCTGGGAACAGCCTTCTTCTAATAACTGATCAATTTGTACAAAGACCCAGCCCCCTTATCTCAAGTCATGATACGTTTGAAGAATTATTATCTCAGTTTTAGATTTTCCTAAGAGATAAACTGAGGCCCTTGCTGCAACCATATCTCAGTTCAACCCCTGCCCTCCCGCTAATTCTCTTGTAAGATTGATAAACAATGTTGATAATATTATGTTAATTAATATTATCATATTATTAACATATTCTACACTTGGGAATACTACTCCTACCCATTTACTGATTACAGTGGAAAAAGGCCGTCTTTGAGTGGGGCCCAGATATGGAATGGCTGTACAGCAGATTCAAGCTGCAGTGCAAGTGGTCCTGTTGCTGGGTCATCCAAACAAGTAGATACTAAGGAAGTAGAGATACTTGTGGTAGAAAAGCATTTTTATACAACGGAGATTTATACCCCATTCCCAGATGGTGCTCGTACATGCTCAGCCATGAGAAAAATACTGACCATGGGACACAGGTGACCATGCAGCCATACCAGCCTTCCTGAGCTGGGTCCTGTGAGACCCAACAACAAATCACATGGTTCCCAGATCCAACAGCTGTCTATTCCAAAACTGAAGGCGTACAGTTGGAATTGGGCAGTATCAGATTAGGAGTATAAGTAATTTGCATTAAATGGCTCACACTTCCAGCTTCTCCACCACTGTTGCACTAGCTCCTGAACTTAGCTCACCCCTCTGACTAGTATTCAAGGGCTTACAAAGTGTTTGAGCCACCAAAAAGTTATTCTGCATTACATTACATTATAACAAGGGACTCAAAGAGTGTAGGGTATGCAGCAGTAGAAAAATGGAGGCACGGGTGAGGAGCTAGGCTGGAGGTGACACCCTGTTTAGATGAAATACCATTAGGACCAGTATACACATTAAATCAGTGTCATTATTTGGTGTCTACCCTCATTAAATAGAGTAAATAATCTTTAGAAACAAGAGATAAAAGTAGTAGCGGCTCTGTTTACCATCGCTCCCAGTGACTGACTTTAGGAATGTGTGCTTCCCATGCCCACAGCGCTAGTCCCTTCAGATCTGGAAGTTTAGGTTCCCCATGAGGCTACACTTCAACCAGGGTCCACAGCCAGAGTCCTATTAAACTTTAAGCTATGGCTACCACGTCACATCAGTATCCTAATGCTAAAGACCAGCCGGGAAGAAAGGAGTCACTATCCTGGCGAAGGTAATTGATTTGATCATTGGAAGGAGGCAAGGGAAGTTGCTGTTAAATGATCGTTTGAAGAAAAAATATTTGACGCCCAAGTGATCCACTGGGTCATATGTTGGAACTTTCCACAATATTTTAAAATAGCTTTAGTGAGATATAATTGAGGTATAATAACCAAAGAATTCACCTATTTAAGCTGTGTGATTCAGTGGTTTTGCTGTAGAGTACATTATTATTATTATTATTATTATTATTTGCGGTATGCGGGCCTCTCACCGTTGCGGCCTCTCCCGTTGCGGAGCACAGGCTCCGGACGCGCAGGCTCAGAGGCCGTGGCTCACGGGCCCAGCCGCTCCGCGGCACGTGGGATCCTCCCGGACCGGGGCACGAACCCGCGTCCCCTGCGTCGGCAGGCGGACTCCCAACCACTGCGCCACCAGGGAAGCCCCATTATTATTTTTGATTGTAATTTTATATGTATATACATTTGGTCATCCAGCCATTTTAGATCAAATTCAGTGTCACTCACAGTGTTGTGCAACCCCCACCACTCTGTTCCAGAAGCTTCTGGGTTACCCCCCACCAATTCTGTTAAGCCGTTATGCAGTAATTTCCACTCCTGCCTCCTTTCATACCCACTCTCCCCATCTAATCTACTTCCTATCGCTATGAATTTGCCTGAATATTTCATATAATTGGAATCACACAATGTTTGTCCTTTTTTGTCTGGTTTATTTCAGCATCATGTTTTCAAGTTTCATCCATGTTGTAGCATCCCTTTTGATGGTTTAGTAATATTCAACAAAATGTGGTATATACATTTTGTGTATTCATTAATCAGGATACTTGGGTTATTTTCACCTCTTGGCTATTGTGAATAATGCTGTAGTGAACACTGACATTCAAATATCCATTTGAGTCCCTGCTTTCATTTTTTTTTTCCAATATCTACAAAAAGAGTGCGTTATATGGAAATTCTGTGTTGAGCTTGTTGAGGTTATTACCCCACCAGGTAATATCTCTTAACCAGTGGAAATGGTAGTTGAAGGTAAAGGGCCTCTAGAAAGAGTGATAGAGGGGGAACACTCCGAATGTTGTTTATGGCCCTAAGACCAGCTGAAGTCAGAGGAGAAAGGCTTGTGTTAGTCTCTATAGCATATTTTTTACTCCAGGAAAAGAGACCTGGAGGATCTCTTTCCAGATGGAGTAAACTTATCACAGGAAACAAGTGGATCTAAGTGGTGCAGGGGGTGGACTATAGTGGAGGTTATGGTATAGTACTACTGAAATCCCCATTCAGGATGGGGGCACTTGTTACTCCAGATGCTGGGGCTGATAGCTGCTGATGTCTCATGGAAACTTCCCTCCCCAGGAATTGCCCTCAGTCTAAGGAAGCTGCCTCATACACCCTTACATTGCCTCAGTGGGAAGAAACTTATATCCAGTGCAGTTAAAACAGGGCTACGAAGCCCCAGTACCTTTCCTCAATTTGGGGCATTTCTGAAGGACCTCAGCAGCTCGAGAGCTCTTCTTGATATCAGCTCAGGCCTCTGTTGCAACTGTATCATAGTTTAATTTCTTATTCTGCCTAGTTCCAGTTTTCTTTTAATTTCTACAGGTATTATTCCTGAAAATACTCCCCAATACATTTTCATTTCATTGCCTGTTTCCCAGGGAACCTGATAAAAAACTATTGGTTTAGAAAAACTGACAATAGAATAGCAGTAACTAAAGACTAAAACAGGTTGTTGGCTCAGTTATATCCATGGCTTACTAGTCCTCATGTGCAGTGGAAATTCAGGTTTCTTGACATTTAAAATGTATATTATTTTCAGAGTGATGCTTTTTAAAAAAATTCTGATAGTGCAAAGAATTCATTACCATTTGCATCTATGGAATAAAATGGATAGTGAAAATTGTAAACAAAATCAAAGCAAAGCAATAACTGACTGAAGAAAAAATAATAGTAATGTATATATACAGAATATGTAAGAATAAAATGTATGACAATAATAGTACAGAGGATAGGATAGAAGTAATTGAGAATATGTGCTTATAAAGTGCTTAAACTACACATGAAGTGGTATGATATTGTTTGAAGGCAGACTGATTAAATAAGAAAATAAATTTTAAGTCTGGGGCAACCACTAAAAAATTAAAACAGGCATAATAGTAGGTCAATAGTGTAGATAAAATGTAATAATGTAAAGTGTTCAATTAATCTAGAGAAGGCATAAATAGAGGGGGGAAATACCTGGATACCATTGGAAAAATAGAAAACAGCTGGGAATATAATAGATTTTAAACTAATTATATTAATAATCACATTAAATATAGGTAGTTACAAAACACTAAATAACAAATATTGATAGATTGAATAAGAAAAGAAAGAACCAATTATAAGCTATCTACAAGAAACCCACTTTAAATACCTGGCCATAGGGATGTTAAAAGGAAAAGAAAGGTATACTAATATCTTATAGACTAGATTCAGAAGAAATGTTACCAGGAATAAAGAGGGACATTGCATAATGATAAAACTATCAATTCTCCAAGAGGGCATGACAGTTTTATATGTGCATGTATCTAATAACAGAGCTATAAATAATATAAAGCAAAAACTGATAGAACTGAAATAGAAATAGAAAAATCCACAGTGATAGCTGGAGATTACAATACTTCTGTATCTGTAATTGATAGAACTAGCTGCCAGAAAATCAGTACGGATTTAAAAGAATTGAATAACATCACTGAATGAAGCAATTGACATTTATGGACCACTTGCCTAATATCAGCAGAATGTACATTATTTTCAAGTACCTATGGAACTGGACCAAGGCAGAGCATATTGTTGGCTATATAACAAGCCATACAAACAAAAAGAATAGAAGCAATAAAAGGTAATTTTATGACCATAATAGAATTAATCTTAAAGTCAATAACAGGGTTATTTTGAAATTCTCAGATATTTGGAAATTAACCAGTACACTTCTAAATACCTTATATGTTAAAGAGCAAGTTTGAAGGGGTTTTAAAGAAACAAAATTTGAGCTAATTGAAAATGAAAATAGAACATATCAAATATTTGTGTAATCTAACTTAATGCTTAGAGTGGAATATATATCATTAAACTTTTATTTTAAACAAAAGTATAAAACAGTAATTTAAAATTTTACCAGTAAATACATAAATAAGCAAATGAAATTCAAAGCAAGCAGAAGAAACCATAAAGAATTAAGCAAAAATCAATGATATAGAAAGCAAAGAAGCAATTATACTCCAATAAAGATGTTAAAAAAAAAAGAAACCAAAGAAAATAGAAAATAGACAAACTCAGTGTAACAAAAAGCTGCTTCTTTGAAGTGAGTCATAAAACCAAATGAATTTTATGGATGAGAAAATTAAGATTTGGAGAGGTTAATTCATTTACCGAAAGCCATATAGAAGCAGAGAGAGAGTCCAAATCTAAATCTTTCTTAATCTACAATCTCCTTGCCACTACTTTGAGAGGTCACATATTTTGTCTTGGTTCATTTAAATAAAACAAGACTCTAAGATTCTTCATTTAAATAAGAAATCTGACTGTGTTTTTTTTTGTTTCCTCCATGTATAGAACAGGTAGATATTCCAATCCCATCTGACCAAAGAAGCATGGCAAAGATATATGCCTTTGAGAAATCAAAGGTGCCAATTTAAATGTTATTAGTATGACAAAATATTATTAATTACGACAGTCCGTTAATGTTATTAATTAATCAGTCTGTGGTTCAGAGTTTAGTTACACAGGACTGAATAACATTCTCCAAAGCTTTGGTGTCATACAATACTTACTTAATAGAAAATTACATGTAAGGACACTTTATTTTTCTATAACTCTGAGCATTAAATGTTTTTCTTTCATCTGTAAGGGAGTGGAAAACATTCGATCCTTCTAATTTTGCTTAAACTTCTTTCATGCACAGTTAGAAGAGCTTGCGGTTCCAGATCCTTAATCACAAAGACAGAGAGCTCTCAAAGTCTCTGTTTGCAATTTCTCAAAGTTCAAACTTTATGTACGTAGCCATCATTAACTGTTTGTTTATATCTATAACTGCAGCCTAGCTTCACAAGATGCTAGAATTTGTGTTTTGCTAAGTTGCACTTTACTGTACAAAATGATGATTACAACTGCATTTTATGCCAGTGAGAGACTCTCTTAAGAGTGCTGTCTGATATATCCTGTGATAAAATTTGGGTGGCGGGTGTTAAAAGCCATAACGGTTTTTAGTGGAAAGGGCAGATTCATGACTGAGTCTAGCCTCAAAAAGAATCTTTCTGTTTATATCTTCATGAACTTTATAATACTAGCTAAACATTCCCTGACTTGAGGCTCATGTTTTTATTTTCTATTTCATGCCTAATATAGGATAAGTTACTGTATCTTTTAGGTGGTTTCCGTAGAAAGGGTTAAGAAAACTAAAACTGGCTTAAAAAGGGAACTTACTTGTTCACATTAGTAAGAACACAGAAATAGAACTAGCGTCAAGTGGAATTTGAATGTGAAATCTTAATATCACCAGATCTTTGTCTTTTTCCAGTATTCTCTCTACTTATCTACTCTAAAATGGTTTTATTTGTAGCTCAGCATAATAGTTGCCAGTAATGATATGACTATATCATCCAGGCCTCAGATCTGGGACAACAAAAACAAGAGTATGTATTTTTAGTCATTTCCCCCATATGTCTAGTTATTAATATTAATTAAATCAGTTTAGGTCATAAACTTATCCCAGAACCAGTGGGTGTGGCCAGGAATTATATTGTTTGGCTTTGTCTGGGTTCCATTTCCCCTACTTCACTCAGTGTTATCTGAGTCACATGAGATGAGAGTGATGAAAGGTTTTCTGTTTGTTTGTTTGTTTGTTTCCTAAAGGAAATTTGGAAGTCTCAAAGGAAGAGAAAGGAGGCACAAATGATAACCATGCACTGTAACTATATATATGAAAAAGATAGGATGATTTGGGAGAATTGTTTTCCTTTCCCGTTTCCCATTGGCAGCACAGCTTCCTGCGTGAAGCAACCCTCACAGCGGCGTATTTCAGATGGCACGCCACTTAGCACTGCTGTACTGACTACTCTGGGAGGGAGTTGTAACGGGAGCAGTTCTTGGAGCTACTCTACTTCTGTGTTTGCTAACAGGAATTCAGAGAAGCCTTGCTTGCCCGATGGGAAGACAAATGTCTTAAGAATTAAGAGGAACTTTATATTGATGTTTTAGAGACGACTGCAGTTTTCTTGCTTAGAGAGGTTAAAAAGGGAGAGCTGCCACTCAGTGCTAGCTGAAAGAGTGTTTGGATTATGACGTGCTGTGCTCGAACTGCAGGAAGAGTGAAGGGTTTGCCAAGAAAATGGGCTGGCCGTTGGGCATCTCAACCCAAATTCAACATTTCTGTTCAGAAACCAGTGTCTTAAATCAATAATTCTGCCAATCTGTATCTGCAATTTCCCCACAGTTATCTTCCAACACCCACATGGGCAATGCTGAATTTAATGTGACCTGTGACATGGATATTTTTTCTATTCTTACTTATCCTCCTTAAAAAATTATAATTGCTCCCTCAGGGAATCATTCAGGATGTTCTTCAGCAATTCACCCCTAAAAATGATAGGCTATTTTCAAGCTCAAGTCTAACACAATAAAATGCAATATAATATATAGTCAAAAAGACTTGCTGAGGATTGAAATAGGTTGTTTAATGGAAAACTGTGACCCTAGATTTCAATCTCTCCTTGCTTTACTATCTTTAGAAACTCAAATTTCTATGAAACTTTCCTAAATGCACATTTTTTTTCCTATTTTTACCCTCATTTTACAAGTTAACAAAATCTAATTAATTATAACAAAGACTTCTGAGACCACTGACTTTATGATTTTTGTCACTTTAATTGTATATATATGTTTACTTGGTCATTGTCAGTGTGTATACACCAAACAGTTCCCTTTCTAGTGTTGATGAAGCAGCTGAAATGTCATCACTGAATTTTTAATACTTTGTTCTTTTAATATTCCATCTTTTCAACAGCAAATATAAACATTTTGGAAATAGTTGAAAAGCTGAGTTGTCAGATCTATACAACTCTCCCATGTCAATGTGTTACATCCTATTACTAATATATGGTTAAAGTGGATGAGGCAATGCCCCAAGAGAAAGAAGAGGAAAATCAAAAGTGTGAAATGAGTTCAATATACGTATGGAAATTCTCTCATTTATAAATCGTACATCTCTACGTATGTTAGGCAGTGAAAGATGTTTATGTTTTAGTACCGTCCAACTGTTGTTTGAGATTCTAATATAATTTCTGCAAACCTGCCACGTTACGTATCTTGGAAACCAAAGTAAATTCCCTAATATTTGAAACTACCATTTTGTTGCGAGGTGGGGATGAATGGGGTGGAGATTGTGATATGAGGTTGAATAATTAAAGTTTTCCTTTACCCATGATCCTAGAGTTTGAAAACAAAATAATTTAGTGACTTGGGAATGTAGATGATGAAGTGGAAATATGTCATTTGCCAAAATGTGTATAAGATAATTTGATATAAAAAAATAAGTAACAGGCAGGTATCATAGCCCCAAAACTCAAATTTAGAAAAATTATCAGTTTTCTCACTCTCTTAAAAGCCAATTCAACACAACTCCAAAGCTCCTTTTCTCCAAAGTATTGGAAACTCTATAACATTAGGGGTGTTAACCCCTTCTCTCCTTTCTGAAAGTCATACAAAATCCAAGAGAACCCATAAAATTGGAAAGGCCTCTAATAGTCAGGTTTTAGAGTCAACGACAGTGTCTTAAACTATTAATAGATGATGCAAGAAAAAGAAGTTCTACTCTTGCACAAGCCAACACACACCACAGCTTGAAGGATTGGGAGAGCACCGTCCTTGTTATCTTGAGTAGGATTTAGAATATATTTTGCTACAGAAATGATTATATTATAATACCATGATAGCTCATTTAATATGGAACCTTCCTAACATATGAAATAATATCAGCCTTGTTTTATTTCCATATAATATGCAAATCTCAGAGTTGGACTAAATTACATAAGCATATGTTCTTCCAAATAAATTAAAAATTTGTATCAATATGCATTAATTGAGTCTGAAGGACACAAATATGTTTAACAAATTGATACTGGGATATAAATTCAATCAATATGTTTTATTGCTATTTAGTTTTGAATACCTAGGATTATGCAGGGTGTGATAATTATATAAATATATCCTCCCTTTGGTTTACCACAAATTAAAATAAACAGGGAATTAATATTAGTATGGAATTGCTCCATTATATTTGTTGTTAATGCGTGCATACTTAATACCATAGACATTTATTTTAGGGTTAAAATCATCACATTACTTATTGATAGGAGAATTATTTATCCCTAAATCTTTTTTTTTTTTTTTAAATGTCTGTTAATCTAATCTAGCACTTTCTTTTTAGTTTCCTCTCAAGGGAATCTTTTACGTATTAGACTTTTTTGTTATTTATTTGCTATAAGAAATTATCACTTTGAAGAAAAGCTTTAATGTTCAACATGTTCTCTATTAAAAGTAAATATCATTATTGTTTATTTGAAATCATAGAAAAATAACAATTATTTCAAATTGAATCCAGTGATAGTTAAGTGACTAGTGATGTCTTCTTTCCACAGAAAGCATATTTATTAAATCTTAAAGCATTCAGAACAAAAGAAAGTCGTGCCTGAGCACATCTTGGTGGCAAAGTATGCAATTTACTTAAACGTTAAGGATATTTTAGTATCGGGTCTCATCAGTGATTTCATGGTATCATTAGAGATGCCTGCCTGCAGGGCCACTGTCACCATGCCCAACAAAACAGAAAAATAGAAAATGTCATGCATTTCTACTGTTTGTCTAATTCTTTTCTTATGTCTCCTTTTGTTTCTTTTCCTGGATTTCCCAGTAATTATATTTTTTGAGTCCCTAGTCATCTGTCCTCTTGTCACTTTTGCCTCTATATTTTTTCCTTAAAAATCTGAATTTTTAAAATATTTTCCCCTCAAATATTTGATTTTCCATTGTATGCTCACTGCTTGCTCTCTTCACATTTCAGTTATCTTTACAATATCATTTAAAACGTGCATTAAGTTTTTTCGTAATGTTTTTCATTTCTAGACAACCTACCCAAGTATTATTGAGCATTCAGGCTTTTAGCAGTCTTATTCTGTCAAATGCATAATGCAGGAAATAATCTACAGAAAATGTTACATATATGGCTAAGTTTTTCCTTGTGAACAACCTAAAGTTTTGATATATATTATAAAATTTCCTGTATGAAATTTGAGTCAATTTACAGCTTACTTAACATAGCATAAAACTTATATAATTTGTGTGCTTTGAAATTTGTTGGGCAAAACAAAAGCGGTATTTTATTGTTTCAACTTGCATTCCTGTAAATACTACTGGTTTGAGTAGTTTTCCTAATATTTTACATGCACAGGATAGCCAAGAACATCTGCAGTCCTATGAGAGACAGTAAAAGCAGGGTCTGGGTGCTCAACTGTACAGTTATGAATTATACTTAAACCAAGGCTAATTCTGAGTTCATTTCTGCTCCACGGATTTCCTGACTTATTAAAAATACTTTATTTTACTCAAATGAATATGACATTGTGTTCTACCAAAATTTGTATCTACCCCAAAATTGTGATTTTGCTTGGCCATTTCAAGTTATCCACCTGCAGCCATATATTCATATTTTCCGTGTCCCCAATCATGTTGATGAAATATAATATATTCTATTTATTTTATATTCTTAAATAGAACAAAACCTAAAGGTTTTGCAATGGGTCATATCAATTTCCAGTTCTTTTGTTATTAAGGTACCAACTCAGCATGGACTCTGCCATATAAAACATAGAAGACCCAGCAGATCAGGGCCCTGTGTCACCTAGGCAGACCCGTGTGGACACGAGAGGATTCCTCCCTCCACTCCACGGCTCCGCTGAAGCTCTGTGCTTTGGGGGATCAGGCTTCCCCAGCGGCTACCAGAAGGGCTGGAGAACATAATTCTGAAATGCAGAGACTTAGTGCCCACTCCATGGGACAAAACTGACAACTGAGAGCCAGGAGGCGGCAAGGAGCTGGCAGTTAAATACTTCTCACTTACTGTGAAGACTGTTCTGAGTCTTCAGAACAGCTGGGCTGTGCATTCTCAGAGAGCAGTCTCTAACTGAGTAGTGTGCTACCTAGAAGTTTCTTCCCTTTCTTTCTTAACTCACTACGCCTCCTCTCTCATCCCAATAGATTGTAAGGTTTACAGAATCTGTTTTCAAGGCTCCTCAGGCTATGATACTTGGTCACATCGTAATTACTCCTTTGCATATCCCTCAATTCTTTTTTTTTTCATCAGCACGCTATGTTTGCAAAATTACAACTCTGGTTAGATCCAACTCTGTCTACCCCAAACCTAAACTTGTGCTATTAAAGATAGGTGAAAAAATACATGAAGCAAATTTAATTTTCAATTTAAATTTTCAATTTAATTTTAAATGTATGTCTGTGTACCTAATTAGGGATCACAAAGCTTGTCTTTGCATCTGTTATGACTTGTGACTAGGAAGGTCCAATTAAAGTCAGTCCCCTCACATATATACTAAATCTCATTCTTCCTCATTTACTTACTTACAGACATTGCTCCAGCAAACTTCTCTTTATTTCCTACATCATCATTCGTTTTTCATAACTCTTTTGGATGTTTCCTATCAGTATGAAAATATTTTTATGTCCCATCTTAAAAAATGGACACAAAACACTTCTTTGACCCTTTTTACTCTCTAGATGTGATCTTGTTTCTTCTCTTTCAATATAAAATTTGTCTCTAACTCTAGTTAGAGTTTAATGCATTCCAATCAGATTTATCCTCTATTATCCAACTGAAACTATTCTTGATTAGATCAGCAATAACCTTAAAAGTTGCTAAATCTAATAAGCATTCACACATCATCATCATTCCTGACTTAAAGAGCAGCAGTAGCTAATTTCCTCCTCCTTGATATGCTGGGGTTTTTCTTGTTTCTGTTTTTGTTTTTTTTAACTTGGCTTTCAGCATGACAAACTTTCTTCGTTTTCATTCTGTCACACTGTTTGCTTCAGCTTAATCTCTTTTGAGTGTTTCTTTTCTTCACTCTGGCTAACACTGCAATCATAAGTTAATGCTATAAGTCCCCAAACCTCAATCATTGACTCTTTTTTCTTTTAAAGTGCACTCATTTCCTTGATTATTTTATCTAGAGTCATTAGTTACAATAAATTCTGTATGATGACGAATCTGCTATTTATAACTCCAGCCTAAAGTCCCTATTTGTTGATGTAACTTTCTTATTATCTTCTCCTGTTGGTCATGTGATAGACATCGCTAACTCAATATGACCAAAGCTAAACTCTTGTTTTTCATCTTGAAACCAGCTTCATCCATATCCTTTTCTATAACCATTAATGACAACTCCATAATTTCAGCTGATTAGTTCAGAAACTTTGCAGTTATTCTCTATTCTGTTTTTCTTTTCACACCACATATGAAGTGAGCTAAATACAGTTGATTCTTGTTTTCACCGTAATATGTTCCATAAAACTGCTAAAAACATTTAATTATCAAATAGTGAACCATTGCTCCTAGGGGAAGTACAGAGTTAAGCTCCTGTAAGCCTCTGGTCACAACATTTTTGCCCACTGATCAATAAATTACCTTGTTTTATGTGTGTTGCTGTTTAAAGATATCTTATTTAATATATATTGATTAATTAACATTGAACTCAGCCCAACAGCACAGAAACTCATACCTGAGCAGTGTTTATCTAACACTCCTATTTTCTCCAAAAAGTACATCTTAGCCTTCTTGCACTAAGGAACTCTAGATAGCCTTCAGCACTACACGTGGGACCCATTTTAACAGCAAGATTACAAAAAAGAAGCACGAAAATGTGAAAACTGTGGCACTAAATAGATGGTGAAGACAAGACATGTTTATAGTATGATAATTGAAACAAGAAAGCAGAGCATTTCCTTGTTTGACCTCAGCTGGAAACCTGCACACTGTGCAACTCTGAGTTTGTGCAGCTCTGCACACAAACACAAATGATTGCAAAAGCATCCCCAGCATTGATCTGAATGTTGCAAACAAATTTTAGTGAGCAGGCAAATTTGTAAATATGGAATCTATGAATAGTGAGGATATACCGTATTTTGAAATGGTGCTTTCCAAAAAGAACTAGAGTGTGAGCATTTATTACCAGTCCAAATTATAATAGTCTTCCACCTGTATTATTCAGATAGACTCCTTTACTATTCTCTGTGCTTCTGCCCTTGTTTCTTTACTGCCTACCTTCAGTATAGCCCCATACATAATGTGTTACTAAAGAAGAAAGGAAGGAAGAGAGAAAGAGAAGAAGCAAGGGAGGGAAGAAGGGGGGAAGAAAGGAAGGAAGAAAAAAGAAAGAAAAAGAAAGGAAAGGAAAGAAGGAAGAAAGAAAGAGAAAGAAAGAAAGAGAAAGAGAAAGAAAAGAAAGAAGAAAGAGGGAGAGAGAAAGAAAAAGAAAGAAAGGAAAGAAAGAAAAGAAAAGAAAGAAAGAACGACTGTTAGTTATTATGGGAGGGCACTTTAGATTATGAGTCACTCCTATTTCAGACATGCTAAAATTTTAGGAAAAAATATGTTTCTTAGAGCTGATGAAATCCTGTATATTCCGTTTGCTTTATATACTTAAATACAGCAAAATCCAGAGGATATACAGTGGGTTCATGTTTCTGTCAAGGTACCAACGTAATCCACTTGTTTATCATGACCTAAGAAAGCATGTCTTTTCCCATGACATTACCATATGATGCCTACATCTTGTTTCAATGTTTTAAGTACCAGTGAAGTGTCTGCCTTTTCTTATATTTTTACCAGAGTGTAGAATGTAAGTATTTGTCAGTTGTTTCTATGGAAATACTTTTTTTCTCATCAGTATGTTTTGAAACAATGCTGGATGTGGCTGTGTCTTACTCTTGTTCTTTATCTATCTGACTTGAGGATTCTGCATCTCTTTTTGTCTGTATTCTCTTTACAGAAAGAATTGTAGGTACATATAAAATGTTATCTTTTTAAAAATATTTGAGAAAATTACTCTCTACTTAAATAGAATTTGGTCATCTTTATCACCAAAACAAAGATTCTGTTTAATACCTGTTTGGCAGCAGTAACTTCTGGATTACATGCTGTCAAAAAGTTCTTGGCCAAGTATTATATGTACTGTACCATTCGTCCTTACTCCTAAGGCTGAGTTAAGTCAGAACTCATGTATGTAATTCACATGTAATCATTTAGTGAAACAAGTTAAATTTCATTTTTAGTGCCAGTTTATGTCAAATATTATTTGCAGTTACTGAGGTTTTAACTATGATTAACTCCCAATTGCCATTTTTAATGAAGGCAAATTAGTCTTTAGAGGTTGACATGTAAAGCCCCCATAAATGGGTTTCAACTGAATGCAAGAGGCAGAGGGCAAATTTTAGTAGCAATAAATCAATTGATAGAAATATAACTCCAAGTCAATTAAAGTCAAATAGTAACCTACTTAAATTTGCATAGAGGTTAATAGGCTTCTTGTCTAGAAATTATCTCTTTCAGATAAAAAGACTGATTTTATATGACAGAAGCTGAATCTAACCTTCCTGAACTTATTTGCTCTGTTTTCTCTTGTCTTCTCCTTCCCTTCCTCCCTCCCTTCCTTCCTTTCTGACTTGTCTCCTTCCTTCTTTCCTTCCTTTTCCTTTTTAAAACAATTTTTTTTATCTATGCATAGTGGTTAAACACACATGCTCTAGAGCCACAGAGCTTTGGTTACATTCTGGTATAAATATTTACTATTTGATCTTGGACAAATTGTGAATTTTCCTGTTCCTCAGGTTCCTAATATGCTATTTGATGGTGATAACTTTCTCAAGAGTTTGTTAGGATTTTCAGCATTAATGCAAATAAAGAGCAAAGCAAAAGACTTTGCACATAGTAACTGCCCAGTTAATGGTAACTAAAACATTTTACCATGGCAGATAGTATCTGGATATCTTTATACATTTTATCATTTGCATGTAAGTTATTATTTTAAATGATATAATAATTTTATACATTAAGTGGTTCATGTTGCTTTAATTTACTCAGTCTCTTGTTTAATTTTTCATAATTTTGTACATTATCAAATCCCCTTTCCAACAAAGTGATGCTGAAAATATTAAATAAGTCAAAGTAATAAAATTTCATAGTTTTATTGACCCATTACATATGATAATAACAATAAGTATTAAGTACTTACCATATGACAGAAACTATGTTATGTGCTTTAAATGGATTTTCTAATTAAATCTTCACAACAATACGATGAGATCAATATTAAGCACACTGCTTGAGGATATATAGGTGTTCTGCAAACTTCTTTTTCTGAATAATTTTATGTGCTTTCTTATCTTTAAATATGTATACAATTTTTTTTAAAATACCATCTCCACTTCAAATTTTCCTTAGCATACTCATTGCATTATGTACATGTAAATTCAAAAATAAATTTCTCAATTTTACTTAGCTCACAGGTATTCTTTCCAAATACAATTTTGTGTAGTATTCAGAAAACAGGCAAAAGAGTCATTGTCAATGGTTCCTAAATAGCTAGATTGTACTTATTGTGCTCTTTCTATGTGTTAGGCACCCTGTTAAAGTTTTGCCCATACTTTCCTCTCTATTCCTGCCACAATTCTGTGAAATGAGTCTTGTTGTTTCCATTTTATCTAAAGGAAAGAAGTTGAAAGAATTTGAGTAATGTTCCCAAAAGATGTACAGCTCAAAATAGTCCCAGGTCTATTTGATTTCAAAATCCATGATGTTAAGCATGATATACACCACCAGTCTCAGCCTGAGTTCCCCAGAAACCAGCACCGAAGACAAAATTACGTACTACCAATTGATTAGGAAGCATAAGAAAGTATTCGAGGTTGTGTATAACCGGGAAGCAGGCAGTTCTTGTGGCATCTAATACATCAGAGGCAATAGGAAAGCCCCAAGATGCAAATCAGCAGTCAAGATGACAGACATGAAGCAGGGAGCTAATGTCAGTGAAACCTATCAAACCACACAGGGCTGCTGCATTGGAGGCTGGAGTGACATCAGTGTCCAATGGCTCAAGGTGGTGTGTACAGGTTGTCTGATAGACCCACTTTATTTCACTGATGGAGCTTATAGTCTAAGAATTTCAATTTTTAATTTGGATGAAACTTAATTGTGTGACACGTAGGTTTAATGGTGACCAACATAAATTGTAAGCATGAAACCCATAGGCTCACATAGCAAGAAAAAAAGAATAAGGCTTCCAACATTCATAACTGGCAATGAAGAAGTGCTTTACATAATACAGGTATTCTGAATAGAGCAGAGAATTTTACTTGAATCTTCTGTTGGAAACCATAGTGTTATTTCAAAAAGTATCAACATTAAATTATAAAATATTTGTAATTCACCCTTCCCCTGTGTTCTAAGAAAAATGGGATCTAAGGAAGATATAATTGTTTCCAGGTTAACAGTGGCAATATAGGCTACCTAATTCAATTGACAATTTTTCAGTTGGTAACTAAGGAAAATCAAAAATCTAAAAAAGAGAGGGTATTTGTCTTTTCCTGATACTATTGGTGCCTATTTCTTTTTTTTCTTTTTCTTTTCTTGTTTTTTTTTTATAACAAACATGGTAGAAAGTAGGGAACTACAATCAAGCAAAGTTTAAATAGTGGACTCAGACATATTTTATTTCTGAATTTTCTTCCAGTTAACAATACAGTGAGAAAAATTAATTGCCTATGAATCTAGGAAACATAAACATATCATGAGCTCTCACTCTATGGTTAGCCACTAGGGAATCTGCAAAATTTGTAGTTACAATATAATATGCATCTGTTAGAATTATTACATGGGGATGTTATTTATCAGCTATTTTATAATTATGCTTTAGTAATCAGATATCTCATTAATTATTTGTACACAAATGATTGCTTCTTTTTGTGTGAATAAAAGTTTCCTTTCCAAATTAGTGACATCAGAATTTTTGTCTTAAACTGTGCTGAACTTTCTTTGGCAATGAATTATATCTTTTATATTTTATTATTACAATCCACAAGTGTCACTTTGCATTTGCCAATATTACACTCATGAAATTTGTGAGTGACATTAAAATGTAGTTCTGGAAGCTATTGTCTTACACCCTGTGAACTAAATCACTAAATAATAGGTTGGTTAATTAAATATTAATGATAAAGGTAGAAACAGAGCAATAATATGAATTTAAATATATGATCTAAAAGGTTAGTAAAATAGACATCTTCTTTTTTTTTTTTTTTTTTTTTTTGGTATGCGGGCCTCTCACTGTTGGGGCCTTTCCCGTTGCGGA